>NW_021143819.1:0-33509 GCF_004193775.1 Glycine soja | reverse complement strand
CTTAAGGCTTGTAGTGAGCTTCAAAACAAGGAAAGGGAAACAAGGCTCAAAAGGGCTATCAAAGGATTAATTCAAGGTAAGTCCATTTGGCTAGAAGCTTATAAGAACAACATTGCCTTAATCATTTCCAAATATGCATGTGAATTAGGACGCATCAACAAGAATCAAGCCAAGGCTATTGTGCAAGCAATCAATGGGCAAAACACACCAAATGATTATAATGATGGATGGCTCAAATTCTCACAAAGGTAAAATCATCACTTTCAAATTGAGCTTTCAAACTATCATGACATGTAGAGAAGAATCAAGGATTTCAAGTCACAAAATGTCAAGAACTTTTATTTTCAAAACAATTACCCATTTTTTGAACATATCCTATAATTCAAAGAAAAATATGCAAAGTCGTACGTGCACACGAAATTGACCCAAAATATTAAACTAAAAATCCGACGAAACTAAACAACATTAACAAATTAACACAACTAACAAATTAACAAAACCAACAAACTAGCAAAACCAAAGAACACTCCCCCCCATACTTAAACAACACATTGTCCTCAATGTAGCACAATTAAAGATTAAAACAATTAAATCATCAAAGAGAATCAGACAAGTGTAATAAAAGCAAAGAAGGAGATAGGAAAAGAAAAACTCCCTAAGTCATGGTGGAGGAAGAGTAGGGTGGAGTAAGGAAGTCTCTTCCACCACTACGTCCACTAAAGAAGGGTTCGTGAGGAATGGCTTAAGTCGATGTCATTGACCTTGAAGCTCTTGTTTGTGGAGTCGCTTTTGATCTCAACTGTACCATAAGGAAAACATTAGTAACACAAAAGGACCAATCCACTTAGACCTCAACTTACCACTCATGAGTCCAAGCCTAGAATTATACAATAACACTTTTTGCCCCAACCACAAAGTCTTTTTTAACTATCATGCTATCATGGAACTTCTTGGTCTTTTCTTTGTAGAACTTGGCATTCTCGTAGGCTTCTAGGAGGATTTCATCTAACTCACTCAGTTGCAACTTCCTTTCCTCGCCAGCTTGATCCATAGAGAAGTTGCAAGTCTTCACTGCCCAGTATGCTTTGTGCTCAATTTCCACTGGAAGATGACATGCCTTTCCAAAGACAACCCGATAAGGAGACATTCCTATGGGTGCTTTGTAGGCAGTCCGATGTGCCCAGAGAGCATCATCAAGCCTGGTACTCCAATCTTTCCTGCTTGGCTGCACATCTTCTCTAGAATTCTCTTGATTTCCCTGATAGAAATTTCTGCCTGTCCATTAGTCTGGGGGTGGTATGGTGTGGATACCCTGTGTACCACCCTGTACTTTTTAAGTAGGGCATGCATTGTCCTGTTGCAAAAATGGGTTCCTTGATCACTAACAATTGCTTTAGGTACTCCAAACCTGCAAAACAGATTAGACCTGACAAAGTCTGCGACAACTTTAGCATCATTAGTTCTAGTGGCTTGGCTTCCACCCATTTTGAAACATAATCAACTGCAAGGAGAATATAAACATAACCAAAAGAGACAGGAAAAGGACCCATGAAATCTATACCCCAGACATCAAACACCTCACAGAATAGCATAGGTTGCTGAGGCATTTGTTGTCACCATGTAAGTGTATTTCCTGCTCTCTGACACTGCTCACAAGTGCTGCAGATCTTCCACGCATCTTTAAAGATGGTGGGCCAATAAAAACCACAATCAAGCACTTTGCGAGCTGTCCTTTGAACACCTAGATGACCTCCCGATGCGGAAAAATGACAGAACTGCAGGACTGAGTCAGTCTCATGATCTGGAATGCACCGTCTAATGACCTGATCACTGCACAATTTCCACAAGTAGGGGTCATCCCAAATAAAATGCTTAGCATCACTTTTAATCTTATCTTTTTGGGCCTTAGATGCTAAGGGAGGAAAAACAGAGGCAACTAAATAATTGACAATGTTAGCAAACCAGGGAGTAGAAAGAGAGTCAGAAATACTATACAATATATACAAATGATCATCCGGGAAATCATCCCGAATAGGTGAATCTGCATTAGAGACACGTTCGATCCGACTCAAATGATCAGCAACTAGATTTTGTGCTCCGCTCCTATCACGGATCTCCAAGTCAAACTCTTGGAGCCAGAGCATCCATCGGATCAACCTAGGCTTAGAATCAGCCTTCTTCAACAAGTACTTTAGAGCTGCATGGTCAGTATAAACAATAATGCGAGTACTTTAGATCGAAATTTTTCAAGAGCAAAAACTATGGCTATAAGCTCTTTCTCAGTAGTAGTATAATTTTCTTGGGCAGCATCTAAAGTCCTAGAAGCATAATATATCACCCTGGGCAATTTATCAATTTTCTGAGCAAGGACAGCCCCAATGCATAATTTGATGCATCACACATAAGCTCAAAAGGGGCTGTCCAATCGGGTGCCTGGATGATGGGGGTGGTAGTCAACGCTCTTTTGAGGCAATCAAAAGCCTCTTTGCATCTGTCATTAAAGTCAAACTCCACCTCCTTTTGCAACAAGTTGGACAGTGGAAGGGCTACTTTGCTAAAATCCCTTATAAAGCGCCTGTAGAATCCTGCATGACCAAGAAAAGATCGCACCTCTCGCACACAAGAGGGGTAAGGCAATTGTGAAATAACAGAAATTTTTGCAGGATCTACTTCAATGCCCTTGTTGGAAATAATGTGGCCTAAAACTATACCTTTCTCAACCATAAAATGACATTTTTCAAAATTTAGAACAAGGTTAGTTTCAATGCATCTATTCAAAACTTTTTCCAAACTATTCAAACAACCATCAAAAGAGGATCCATATACAGTGAAATCATCCATAAACACCTCTATGCAATTTTCTAAAAAATCACTGAAAATACTAATCATGCACCGTTGGAAGGTACCAGGGGCATTGCACAGACCAAAAGGCATCCTCCTATAAGCAAAAGTGCCGAAGGGGCAGGTGAATGTGGTCTTTTCCTGATCCTCAGGAGCAATAGTAATTTGCATATAACCAGAAAAACCATCAAGGAAACAGTAGTGGGATTTACCTGCCAGGCGTTCAAGCATCTGGTCAATGAATGGCAGGGGAAAATGGTCCTTTTTGGTAACCTGGTTCAGCCTCCTATAGTCAATGCAGACTCTCCAACTGTTCTGCACCCGAGTAGGAATCAGCTCCTTCTTCTCATTTCTGATCACTGTGAGGCCAGTCTTTTTCGGGACTACCTGGACGGGACTCACCCATTGGCTGTCGGAGATAGGATAAATGATTCCAGCTTGCAAAAGCTTGGTTATCTCCTTCTTCACTACATCAAGAATCACCGGGTTGAGTCTTCTCTGTGGCTGTCTTACTGGTTTAGCTCCATCTTCTAAATTTATTCGATGCATACATGTGGATGGGCTAATACCAGGAATGTCCGCCAGGGTCCAGCCTATAGCCTTCTTATGCTTCTTGAGAACTGACAACAACTTCTCCTCTTGCTCATCAGCAAGGGAGGCAGATATAATCACTAGAAAACTCTTGCTATCATCCAAGTAAGCGTATTTTAAATTTGATGGCAGAGGCTTCAATTCTGGTGTGGTCGGCTGGACAGTGGTAGAAGGAGATGATTTCTCAGCCTTTACCTCATAAAGAAAGTTAGAGGTATGTGTACTTCCTGAAACATGGTTAGTCCTATCTGACTCTATAAAATCAATCTCAAGAGGTAAAACACCACCACCAGGACTGCAATCAATATCACTCTCAGATTCACTCTCAGCATCAAATTCAGACATATGATCAAGTACAATTTCAGACTCAATGCATGAAGAGTGAGAGGCATGCAGATTAGAATAAAGATCAGTCATGTATTCATCAACAACATGGTCAATTATTTCAGCACGAAATACAGAAAGATCTTCAGATGGGTATTTCATAGCATCCAGAATATTAAAATGAACAGTTATATCACCAAACTCCATGGACAGTGTGCCTGCATAAACATCTATCTTAGTTCTAGCAGTTTTCATAAAGGGTCCGCCTAGAATGATGGGAACTGATCCTTGAGAAAATCCATCTTCCATATTCAAGATATAAAAATCAACAGGGAAAATCAGTTCACCAACTCTAACTAAGACATCTTCTATGAAACCAACAGGATAGGCAACACTTCTATTAGCTAAATGAATTACCACATCAGTTGACTGCAAGGGACCTAGAGATAGAGAATTAAAAATCGACAGAGGCATAACACTAACAGAGGCTCCTAAATCTAGCATGGCATTGTCAAACTTACTATTCCCTATAATACAAGGTATGCTGAATGTACCTGGATCTTTGCATTTTTCAGGAATTTGAGGAACAGATTTACCAATCAATGCGGAGACATTTCTGCCCATGCTAATTCATTCACTTCCTTTAAGCTTCTGCTTATTAGTGCACAGCTCCTTCAAGAATTTGGCATATCTTGGAATTTGCTTTATTGCATCCAACAGAGGTATGTTTGCCTCTACCTTTCTAAACGTTTCCAAGATCTCTTTCTCTGCCTCTTCCATTTTTTTGTTGGAAACTGCTCTTGGAGGGAATGGAAGAGGGGGAATGTGCTGCTGCTGCAAATCAGAATTACCTGTGGAAAAAGATTCACCTGCATAGAAATTGTTAGGTAAATTTTTGTCATCACCTTTTTCTGGAATAGAGTGAAGTTTGGCAGGTTCATTGGTAGATGAGGAAGGTGCTATGGGTTGAGGTCCTTGACATTGCTTTCCCGACGTCAATGAAATGGCACTGACATTTTTGGGATTTTGGACAGCTTGAGAAGGCAGCTTGTCAGAATTCTGGGACTGTTGTTGATTCAATTGGGTAGCCAATTGTCCCATCTGATTGGTTAAGCTCTGAATGGAGGCTCTGGTCTCTTGCTGAAACTGCATGTTCTGCATAGTCATTTGCCTCATAAGTTCTTCGAGGGAAGGTTGTGGAGGGGCCTCAACTGTTGGCTGTTTCTGGGGTTGTTGCTGTTGTTGGATTGGTGGAGGAATGTATGGTCTGCTTGGGCCAGCAGCATTTTGGAAGGAAGGAGCAGGCTGCTGTTGTTGCTGAGGGCTGGACCATCTGAGGTTAGGGTGATTCCTCCATCCAGGGTTGTATCTATTGCTGGAAAGGTCATAATTGTTCTGCTGTGGTTGATTTTGCTGCTGAGGTTGAGGAGGTCTATTGTAAATATTTGCAGCATAAGCTTCAGGCTGCTCAATTGCTCCAGGTTGCTGCACGGAAGGGCAAAGGTCTGTATGGTGGTCAGCAGAGGAGCACAAACCACAAACCCTTGCGACAGGTACAAATTTCTGATTCAAGGCCAGCTGGGTTACCAAGTTAACCAATGCATCCAGTTTGCCTTCAAGCTTCTTAGTTTCAGATGATGCAGATGGGTTTGTAGCTACCTCATGCACTCCTCTAATGACTATGGCATCATTTCTGGCGCTAAACTGTTGAGAGTTGGAGGCCATCTTCTCAATTAAATTTCTGGCTTCAGCAGGAGTCATGTCTCCAAGGGCTCCACCACTGGCAGCATCTATCATACTTCTCTCCATATTACTGAGTCCTTCATAAAAATATTGGAGAAGAAGATGTTCTGAAATCTGATGGTGAGGGCAACTGGCACATAGTTTCTTAAATCGCTCCCAGTACTCATACAGGCTCTCTCCACTGAGCTGTCTAATACCTGAGATATCTTTCCTGATGGCTGTGGTCCTGGAAGCAGGGAAAATTTTTTCTAAGAATACTCTCTTAAGGTCATCCCAGCTCGTGATGGACCTTGGAGCAAGGTAATACAACCAGTCCTTTGCCACTCCCTCTAATGAATGAGGAAAAGCCTTCAGAAATATGTGATCCTCTTGGACATCTGGGGGTTTCATGGTGGAGCAGACAATATGAAATTCCTTCAAATGTTTGTGCGGGTCTTCACCTGCAAGGCCATGAAACTTTGGAAGCAAATGAATTAGTCCAGTTTTAAGAACATATGGGACATCCTCATCAGGGTATTGGATGCACAAGCTTTCGTAGGTAAAATCAGGTGCAGCCATTTCCCTTAGAGTCCTCTCACGAGGTGGAGGTTGTGCCATGTTCTCAGAATGTGCAAAATCAGAATGCTCAGAATCAGAATGCTCAAAATTATAATGCTCAAGATCAGGATGTTCAAAATCACCAATAACAGAATGCACAGATTCACCAGTTATGGAATGCTCAGAATGATCAAAAGGTATAAAATGATGCCTAACTAATCTATGAAATGTCCTATCTATCTCAGGATCAAAGGGTTGTAAGTCAGATGGATTGCCTCTAGTCATACACTACATTCAGCATGCACACAACTAGTTGCCTTGTCATGTAAATAAAGGTGTAGGTTTGAACTACAGCTACCCTCAAATGATATCCAAATGACTTGAAATTTGGTGAGCAACCTTATAAAATGATGAGAAGATAGCACAAAAAATTTCAGACAAAAATTCAAAGTCTAACTATGAAAGCTAAAATTGGTAGGTTAAGAAAAATAAGTGAATAAAACTTGAAAAATAAAAAACTTTTGACAGAATCGCTTTTTTTGGACGATGGAGACCTCAGCCAGCCTATGGCAGGCTGCCACGTTGTAGGAAATTTTTTTCTACCCCAAATGCATATATAATAATTGCGATTCTGATAACCGGAGCAAAAGTTATGGCCGTTTGAAGTTTTGACAAACACAAAATTTGCTAGTTTTTTGGAACTTTCAAATCTGACCAAACTAAAGGCTCTAGCTATTTTTCCCACAAAATATGGATTAAAAGAAGTTACCACAAAAAAAATTCAGCCAAAAATAACAACCCTAGCTACTAAAACAAAAAATCCCAATTAATTCAGCATGGGTGGTCGCTAAAATCCGTCTCTAATTGATTTCTACTACTACTCTGTTTTTCCGCAAGCTGATTTCTACTACTACTCTGTTTTCAAGCACAATCTTCACAGCAAAACACCCAAGACTGAAACAGGGGAAACGCTTAATGGTAAAACTGAAACAGAACACACATTAAACAAAATATCAGGACACTAATCAACACTAACACACATACTAACACAATACTAACAATTAAACATAAAACACGAAAGGATTAAACACACAGCACTAGCTAGCTATTATGAACCTTTGGACACTGCTCCCCGGCAACGGCGCCAAATTTGATCGAGGTCGTACCCGAATCAAATAAACATGAAAATGCAGTAACTAGGAAGTGATCCTAGGTCGTTTCCCAACGAGCAGTGACAAGCCAAATGTTCATAATATACTTGCAGTAACAGTAACGATGGGGGGGGGGGGGGTTTGGTTATTTGGTAATTAAAGAGCAGACAAATAAAATGGAATACGAAACTACTAATATTAAAAACGGGTTGTTTCCTCTGATTCAGAAGCCATTCTCTTATCCTGGGTTAGAGAATTCGTCCCTAACAGTCAACCACTTAATCCAACCCTATTTCAATTTACTAAGCGAAAATCAACTTAGGGTTTTCAATACGTGATTAGGCATCACATACACCAGTTAGCCCTTCGTCCATTAAGCATGAACGCAAGTTAGGCTCAGAGGCAATTAATCGAACACGAAGCGTGCACTGATTAATATTCACGAATTTGGGATACTGGTGAAGGGAGAACTGTCAGGAAACCACATTACAAGCGAAACCTCAAAGAGAGTTGGGCTTCATCCTCAAAAGGAAACAACACCAGAAAATCTAGCCTTCCATGGATTCAAACAGAAAACGCAATTGAAACATGAAGCAGAAACGTAAATGAACGGAAACGTAAATGAACAGAAACGTAAACGAACAGAAATGTAAAATGGAACAGAAACGTAAATGAGAGTAGAAGGAGAAGCAAGAACGAAATTGTAATTAGAAGTAGAAAACGTAAAATTGCATTACGAACTCAGAAAAACGTCAAAACAGAAAAACCAAAACCCTAAAAACAAAGCTCTCAATAATGAATAGCATAACAGAATAGAATGCCCTGCACGAATCCCAAGGCAGCTATTAAAAAAAAAGTCACTGGGCCCTATTACAATACTCTGGCCCAAAACGAAATAAACACTGAACAACATAAAATAAAATTGCGAAATTTCCTAATTAGAAATTAACTAAGGTAAGCGCTGCTTTATTTGCCCTCTTCAAGTCCACAACCAAAATCCGGATTAAGCCCAATGTTTCATTAATTCCTAAAATTAGATTAAAAACATCAAATTAGCTAATTGAGCCCAAATAATAAAACTGCCTAATTAATTGACAATTAAGACCAATCAATAATTAAAATGGTGCAAAAAGGGTTTAGAAAATAGAAGAAAATGATGGCACATCAATAATCCAAGCATAAGTAAGTCAAAACCAAATATAATCCAAGCATAAAATACTAAGTGTCAATTACCGAAAGATAATGAAAGTTTAGAAAATGATAACTTAAAAAAGCATAGCCAAATACACGGATTATAATAAACGATAATAATAATATAAAACTAAGAAGGCGGTGGAAGATTGAAGCACCGACGAAGATAAGTCATATCTTCTTCAAGCTGGGTGATGCAGTGACAAACCAAATGTTCATAATATACTTGCAGTAACAATAACGATTGGGGGGGGGGTTTGTTTGTTTTGTGATTAAAGAGCAGAACAAGTAAACTGGAATACGAAATTACTAATATTAAAAACGGGTTGTTTCCTTTGATTCAGAAGCCATTCTCTTATCCTGGGTTATGGAGAATTCATCCCTAACAGTCAACCACTTAATCCAACCCTATTTCAATTTACTAAGCAAAAATCAACTTAGGGTTGTCAATACGTGATTAGGCACCACATACACCAGTTAGCCCTTCGTCCATTAAGCATGAACGCAAGTTAGGCTCAGAGGCAATTAATCGAACACGAAGCGTGCACTGATTAATATTCACGAATTTGGGATAACTGGTGAAGGGAAAATTGCCAGGGAACCACATTTCAAGCGAAACCTCAAAGAGAGTTGGGCTTCGTCCTCAAAAGGAAACAACACCAGAAAATCTAGCCTTCCATGGATTCAAACAGAAAACGCAAATGAAACATGAAGTAGAAACGTAAATGAACAGAAACGTAGATGAAACAGAAACGTAAATGAGAGTAGATGAAGAAGCAAGAACGAAATTGTAATTAGGAACAAAAAACGTAAAATTGCATTACGTGAACAGTAGCATTAAGCAGAAAAACGAAAACCCTAAAACAAAAGCTCTGAATAATGAATAGCATAACAGAATGCCTTGCACGAATCCCAAGGCGGCTATATAAAAAGAGTCACTCAAAGTCACTGGGCCCTATTACAATACTCTGGCCCAAAACGAAATAAACATTGAACAACATAAAATAAAATTGTGAAATTTCCTAATTAGAAATTAACTAAGGTAAGCGATGCTTAATTTGCCCTCTTCAAGTCCATAACCAAAATCCGGATTAAGCCCAATGTTTCATTAATTCCTGAAATTAGATTAAAAACATCAAATTAGCTAAATGAGCCCAAATAATAAAACTGCCTGATTAATTGACAATTAAGACCAATCAGTAATTAAAATGGTGCAAAAAGGGTTTAGAAAATAGAAGAAAATGATGGCACATCAAACATCCATGTGCATTCAATCAAATCAACTTACGCAATAGAGATTACTTTGGTAACATGTTGTTTCAATTAATTTAACCAAAAAATACAAGACAATTTAATATAATAAATGGGAGGTCTTAAAATTACACAACTTTCACGTATAATTTAGTTATATAAATATATATATAGTAGAACATGCAAATATTTGGCAGAACAGACCCATCACAAGATACCTAGCATAACATTAATTCCTAGAGAAATTAATTTGTAATTGGTGCTCCCAACACAATGATCAAATATTGACAATAAATTCTGTCAGATAATAGTATTTCTCTGGACTGACTATTATTTACATGAAAACACTTTATAATCGCCACATATTTATCATCACAGGTACAATATTATTTGGCCAAATTGCGTCTTCCTTTGGGCCGGACACAATTCACATAAATAATTTCATACTGATGTCTATTTAATTTTAATCAAATCAATTTTCACAATAGGGATTACTTTGGCAATATATTGTGTCGATTAATTTAATAAAAAAAAATACTAGACATACAAATAAATGGAAAGGGTTTGTTATTGCTAAATTTACACCCAATCATGATAGCAAAAAATATAAAACATTAATCACAACAAATAAATGTAATATCCTTAAATTATATTTAATGCTATCATTGATTTATACTTAAAATACAACAAGTAAATATCACATTTGTAAATAATACTGGATTTGTATATGAAAAACGTAAATCATATACACAATTCATAAAGAAAATAAAAAAAATAAGGTTTTATTCTCTCAAATGAAAGCAAATGCTTTAATTTTTTTTCCAACTCCAGGCATAAATACTATCTGTCAAACTGATAATTTCATACATCCTTTTTAAATTACAAAACACAATTTTATAAAGACAATGTCCCAACGACATTAATTTTTTTTAAAGGATTAAATCATTAGTAATTAGTGATGAAAACCATTCCTTAACATTGCAATTGACATAACTCAAGTGACCAATGACTTCGCATGGTAGAAATTTTGAACATAGATATTCCATTAGCCTGCAAAGTACTAAGGCACTATTTACAAAAGGTACCAACCACTAAATTGTCACTTTCTCACATTTTCATCAATGTAATCAAGAACTGAAAAAAAAAAGAGCAGTTTTAATCAATTCAATGAAAAAAAATCCAAAATAAAATTAGGGTTTAAGTAATAAAACAATATAGGTATAACACAAACCTAACAACTTTAATTCACAATAATCTAACAGCAATGGTTACTCTGATACCACTTGTTGGAATTTTAGGGGATCCTTATAAAATACCAATATAACCACTATGAACACATTACATTAGATTATCAAGAAGAGTTTTAGGAATACCTGGATCCATAATGATTGATCAAACAAGCGCAGCGGAATTTGAATCCGTAGGTAACCGGTGGCTTCATGGTTCTTCCTCAATCAAAACCTCTTTATTCCTTAATAGGACCTTCGTAACTCTTTAGATGGGGAGAAGAGAATCTATATGTGATTGCTCGGTATATTGGGGATCATAGCCTTCTTATAGTGTGTTAACCTAACAGGGTTCCCATTATCCCCTAAAGGGCCAACACTGACATCTGCTCATTTAAGTCCATATCATCTGATTTAGTTGTTGTCATACCCTAATTTCATCCGGGGGCGTTTATTTGTAAACATTTAGATTCTTGCTAGCCGAGTTGAGCTGCTTAACACTCATTGCCAGGCGATCCACAAGATTTCGCGATGTTTCGGAAGGAAATAAGCCAAAAACTCAAAATGGGGGTGAACTTATCAATTTAGGGGGTGTTCTTCAGCACAGGGCCCATCTAGGCCCATCAGGAAGCTTCAACAGGAAGCAACCAGCTCGCCTGGCCAAGCAAGGTTACTTTTGGAGGAAGCCTCCAGCTCGCCTGGGCGAGCTGAGTGGCAACCTCCTCCCCTATTTTGGCTATAAAAGGGTGTGGGAGGCTATAGGGAAGGGTTCAACACCCTGGGAAAGCATATTTCACTTAAAATTAGTGAAAAGGAGAAAGAAGAAGAAAATCAAGGCTGAAGCGCTTCCGTAACCAAATCTGTGAACGTTCTTCGTCCGTTCTTCATCGTTCATCGTCCTTCGACTAGTTAGTTTTGAATTTCGAAGCTTTGAATTCATTCTATGAACCCTTAGGGGGTCCATTCTTGCTTTGTATGTTTTCATCTTCATCTCGTCAACTTTCAGTATTCTTTTTCTTTGTTTTAAGCGAGTTTTGACCGATCGTTCATACCATAATCTCGCTTAATCACCATTTAAATAAAATTCAACCGATTGTTTGTGTTGTAATCTCACTTAATCACCGTTTAAATAAGTTTCGACCGATCGTTTGTGTTGTAAACTCTTTCCATCAATGTAAAATAAGTTTTAGCCGGTCAATAATGCCGCAAGTTATCTTTAAAAAAGGATTGAAGATTAATGAGCCAAAACCAAATAAAAACCAACTCATAAACTTCTTCATTTCATAAAAAAATCAAGAGATCGTTTCAAGGTCCAACACCTTAACGATTCTCTCCTTTCAAAAATCAAGAGAATGTTCAAAGTCGTTGACAATTCTCGCCTGTCAAATTTGAGAAGATGGTTTCATGGTCCAATGCCTTGATGGCTCTCTCCTCTTTTCAAAAATCAAAAGATTGTTTTGAGGTCCAACGCCTTAAAATGAATTTTGTTCGGTTAAAACCAATCTTTCAAAAAAGATAAAAACAACTTAACCAGCGTTCAGTTCTCAAAGAACTACGTAGGTCTGATTTCCTCATCGCAATTGGAGAATACGTAGGAGTGAGAGAAACACCCTTGTCAACCACAAAAAAGTAAAAAAAAAAACATAAAAAGGCAATAAAAACATGAAAAAGCATAAAGATAAAGGGGAAAATAAGTAATATTGAAGTTATGATTTGCACACTCGATTAGAGGCTGTCGTCCCTTGTGACTGGCACGTAGGGTGCTAATACCTTCCCCGTGCGAAAACAACTCCTAAACCCTCATTTTCAAAATACGTAGACCATTGCCTTTTTGGTTTTTCTGACGTTTTCCCTCAAATAAACATTGGTGGCGACTCCATGCATTTTCCTTCAATGGAAGACACACCCTTGGACTGACCGAGAGGCCTTTTCGCGCCCCTGCTGAAGGGCAGGTCGTGATAGTTGGCGACTCCACTGGAGACAATTAGAGAGTTAGGTCATTCAGTCAGTGTGCAATGTTTTTATCATGACTTCTTTACTTATTTATTTTTCTTTTTCTTTGTTATCTTTTGTTTGTCCATATTTGTACATAACCTTTGTTATATTGTTGTGTTTGCTGTCTATTTATCTATCAATTACATTCATAGTTAGAAATAATTTTTCTACGCACATGGCACCTACACCTCGCACACACATTGAGATATTAGGCCCTACACTCGGGTCTAAGTGAGCCATAAGGAGTGGAGGTCGATCTGTGGTCATGCTGAGTCTCCGACTCGCTTGATGACAGTGAAGCCTCTAGAGTTTTCATCTTTTAGTGATGCATTGTCG
The DNA here is from genome assembly GCF_004193775.1 of Glycine soja. Classification (NCBI taxonomy): domain Eukaryota; kingdom Viridiplantae; phylum Streptophyta; class Magnoliopsida; order Fabales; family Fabaceae; genus Glycine; species Glycine soja. The sequence continues at coordinate 20,323 of NW_021143819.1, read as the reverse complement.
TTGATAGTCCCTATCGCCGCAATGTATTACCTAAGAGGATGATATATCTAGAAGCCAGTAAAGTTACTTAAAACCACCCTCTAGAGTTATCACTAGAAGTGGACCTTTGGATCATTTCCATTAGGTTCCTCAAATTAAGGGGTACATAGCAAACTTACTCTGGCATATTCATTGATTGCATCATGCATCTCTTCATGGCATTGCAATGGACATATCATTCCCACATTTGTTGTTTATCATATTCATGCATTGCATTAGCATAAATCACTGCATTACCACACATGTGCATTTAGCATGCTTTTATGTTCAGACAACTGCATATATTCTATTTTCCTCGCTTGCATGTCATGTTCACTCATGCATGACCCTTGCATTTTCCTCTGTAAAAAAGGGGGGGGGGGGGGAGGGGGAAACAAAACAAAAAAAAGAGAGAACGAAAAGAAAGTCACACCATATTCTTAGTTACATGTTTCGAGTACCACGATGATGGCTATAAACCAACCATGTTAGGATTATACACCCATTTCTAAAAACTGATTGAAAATCATGTGAACAAGGTACCTAATACATGGTTAACTAGGAAAATGGTGGTTCTTAGGGCATCTCATGTTGTCATACCCTAATTTCGTCCGGGGACCATTGTTTGGTGGCATGCAACTTTTGTTTGACCACTTCAAGGTACTTGGCACCCATCGTTAGGAAATTCGTGAAGTTCCGAGACATGCCGGAAATCAAAAGGAAGCATTGTTACGCAATTCGTGAAATTCTGTAACATACCGGAAATCAAAAGGAATTATTGTTACGCAATCCATGAGTTTCCGTAACATTCCGAAAGCTAAAAAAGGAGTAATTACAAGACCCGTAAGGTTCTGTAACCTTATGGAAAGAAAACAAGTGTCGTTACGAAATTCGTAAAGTTTCGTAATGTTACGAAAAAAGAATCACCAAAAAAGAAAAGAGGGTGTATTTAGTAAAAAAGGGGTGCAAATAGCAACCATGCCCACTTGGGCCTTCCAGGATGTTCCTCCAGAAAGCGGTTGCTTCTGGAGGAAGCAACCTGGCTCGCCTGGGCGAGCTAGGTGGCAAGCTCCTCCCCTATTTTCCTATAAATAGGGGGAGGAGTGAAGGAGAAAAATGTTCAACCCTCCTGGTATCTGAGATTCACTTAAAATTAGTGAGAAAAATTGTTTCCGTGAAGAAAATCCAAGCCGAGGTGCTTTCGTAACATTTCCGTAACGTTTCCGTGGGTGATTTCGCGAATATTTTCAACCGTTCTTCGACGTTCTTCGTTCGTTCTTCGTTGTTCTTCGGTCTTCAATCGGTAAGTTCCCGAAATCGAACTTTTCAATTCATTCTATGTACCCTTAGTGGTCCTCATTTGTTTCACGTGCTTTTATTTTCATTTCATTTACTTTCCGTACCCCCTTTTGACGTGCTTTAGTCATTTACTTAAGTCATTTTCTCCCCTAAATCAAAAATAAAATAAATTTCCACCGATAATTTGAATTGTAACATCCGATAATTTCTGTTAAAATGAAATCCGACCGTTCGGTCATGCCGTAACCACGTTGGAAACCAAAAAGAGGTAAAATAATAATATAATAATCAAAAATATCTTTTAGTAAAATAAATAAAAAAAAATCAATCGGAAGTTTTTTCTTTGAGATTTCTCTTTCTTAATCGAATCGACTAATAACCAAAGTGAAACTAAGGCTAAAATCAATTCATAAACCAAACTTTTTGTCATCGCCTAAAAAAGCCATTTTTAAAGGTTCAACGCCTTGAAATGGTCTTTCCCAGTTTTATTGGTTAAATGTAGATTTCCAAAAATCCTAAAATCAATATGTAACTTTGTTATCTCTTTCAAAAATAAAGAAATCATTAATGGTCCAATGCCTTAATGTTTTCTCACTTTTCAAAAGAATCGAAAGATTATCTAATGGTCCAACGCCTTAAATGACCTTTCATTCAATAAAAACATATATTGCAAAAAAGGATAAAAAATAACTTAACCAAAATGCGTTGTTCACAAAAGAACTACGTAGGTTTGATTTTCTCATCACAATTGAGGAATACGTAGGAGCAAAGGGAAACGCCCTTGTCGACCACAAAAAGATAAAAATATAAAATGGCATAAAAAAGACATAAGAACGTAAAAAGGGAAGATAACATAAATTGAAGTCATATTTGCACATTTGATTAAAGGCTGCCGTCTCTTGTGACGGACGTGTGGGGTGCTAATACCTTCCCCGTGCGTAAATACAACTCCTGAACCTTTCACTTAAAGTTCGTAGATCATGTCTTTTTCGGTTTTTCCGACGTTTTCCTCAAATAAATGTTGGTGGCGACTCCGTGCATATTCCTTTCTTGGAACACGCACCCGCGAGTCACGCGTCGCCCTCCCGCAGAAGGGTAGGTTGCGACAGTTGGCGACTCCACTGGGGACTGATTTTGTGAGTTAGGCCTATTTTAGGAAAGTGTGGAATTATGCAACTTTGTGTGTGCGTTTTTTCTTGAACTGTGTAAAAATAATAAATGTTGTCTTTTCCACATTTTTACACCGCATTCTAAGCACCCACGGGTTTGAGTAAAAAGGGGCCCTATACCCGGGTTCATGGAAATCTAAGGAGTGGAGGTGAATCTATGGTCATGCTAGGTCTCCGACTTGCTTGATAATAGTGAAACCTCGTCTAGAGCTTTCTCTCTTTATAATCTGTTGTCGCTGGTATTCCATACCGCCGCAATATTATTATCTTGAGTGATGATACCTCTAGAAACAACCATGTGAGATATGGATCGTTGGGAGTAGTTATTAGAGACCCCTAGATATTATCCTATAGGTCCCCAAATAGGGGCACAGAGCAAACACGCTGCGTGCCATTTTAAACACTGCCATACATGTAGTCCTAAATGTCATGTACGCCTTTGCTGTATGATTATTTGTGGATATTGTCATGCTGTGTACATCCCCGTGTTATGCTTTTGCGCGTCTGCGTCATGTCGTCATGCACGCGTTGTATGTTGGTCTCATCTTTTGTCACAGGAGGTTGGAAGGTCCATATCACCTTCTTAACTATACACATGGGGCACTACACCCCCTAAGTGTGCAAGTAAGAAGAGATAATTTTCCGGGCTCTCGTGTCTGTAAATGCATTCATATCATGCATCGCATAAGCATCTCTTCATGGCATCATAATGAACATATCATTCCTGCATTTTTCCGTTATCATATTCCAGCCTCACATTTCGCATTAGTCATTGCATCATCATGCATATGCGTTCAACTGTCTTTTTTTTTTATCTACAAATTGCATACCTATTGTTTTCATGTTTGCTCATGCATGGTCCTTGCGTTTTCCTCTGCAAAACAAAAACAAAAAAAGGAAGCATGAAAATTCATGATGCATTCTTAGTTGCATATATTCGGTACCATGAGCCAACCATGTTGGGATCATAAACCCGTTTCACTTAAAAACAAAATGATTGAACATGGTACCTAATGCGTGGTTAACTAGGAAATGATGTCTCTTCGGGCATCTCAATCTCATTTTCCATGCATAGCATGCGTATTCCCGAGTCTTTCATCCCTATGAAATGTTGTTGAAGTATTGGCGATCAAAATTGCCATTCCCTGGGTTATGGGGTTGAATTAAGCTCATGCTTTTTCGAAAAAATTTCATCAAGTCAAGTTGAAGTATGGAAGTAACCATCTTGCAAAAATTGGGGAAAAAGATGAATCGAGTTACATCACTGCTTCGTCTACTGCCAAGCACATTTAGGACCGTTGATGTCCTTGTTACTTCCAGTTTCACCTTGACAAAGATGTCATGGACCATGTTGAAAATCTGAATTGATTCAACCCCATGTCCTGCGTAAAAATTCGCAATACTTCAACTATGCATCATTCGCATACATCCATGCTTTTCATTGGTTGCATTGCTCATTGCATTCTTTCCTTGAAAAAAGAAAAAAAGCAAACTTAATCATTGTTATAAAAAAGAAAAAAAAAACATGCTTTACCGTGCCCTTACCGAACCCATGCTAGAGCTAGAGTAATGGGTAAAGCGGAGGAGGTACAAGAGAATATGAAGGCCGACATGGAGGCTATGAAAGAGAAAATGGCCACAATGATGGAGGCCAATATGAGCATGAAGGAGATAATGGAGGTCAATGCGGCTGCATTGCTTAGGTGAACCCGATGCCCCCATCTGGCCTCAACCAAATGAATCATCCAACCTCAAATATGGTAGGCAAAGATTTGGGAAGTAGGGACGGCCCCCCATTATGCGCAAATTCAAAACAAGCATGCCTTCCCACCATATGGCTTGCCTCCCAACTATACACCACCCAATGTGGCATACATTCCCAATGAGGATGTCAATAACTCCGCTCCCATACTCATTGAAAGCCGACAACCCAAACTGATCATGCACATGTCTCTTAAACCGTGGGGGAGACACATGAAATTCCCCACCACAATCTAACCGACTTCGAGCCTTGCCTCGGATATGCCACTGAAGGGTAAGCAGTTGGTGGTATACCCATGCCAAACACTTTGGAGGGCCCTCAGTATCACCCCCAGCTACACCTCTTGCATTCCACAATAAGTAAAAACCCTCATGCTATGGCAGAAATGGAAAAGTTGGATCATCTAGAGGAAAGGCTCAGGGCCATTGAAGGAGGTGAATATTATGCCTTTGCTAACCTAGGAGAGTTGTTCCTAGTACCCAATATCATCGCCCCTCCCAAGATCAAGGTGCTGGACTTTGACAAGTACAAGGGGACTAGTTGCCCCAAGAACCATCTAAAGATGTATTGTCGGAAGGTGGGGGCATACGTAAAAGATAAGGAATTGCTGATACATTCCTTCCAAGAAAGTCTTACTGGGGTAGCTGTTACCTGGTACACTAACTTGGAACCTTCCCGAGTCCATTCTTGGAAGGACCTAATGGTTGCCTTCGTTAGGCAGTGTCAGTACAATTCTGATATGGCTCCGGATAGGATGCAACTACAGAACATGTGCAAAAAGGGGGCACAAATCTTTCAAAGAATACGCCCAAAGATGGAGAGACTTGGCAACTCAAGTAGCGCCCCCAATAACAGAGAAAGAGATTATTACAATGATAGTAGACACATTACCGGTATTCTACTATGAAAATGGTGGGTTACACACCTTCAAGCTTTGCTGATTTAGTTTTCGCCGATGAAAGGATCGAAGTGAGTCTGAAAAGAGGCAAATTTAATCATCCTACTTGGATGAATGAGAAAACTGGGGTGAATGAAGAGGGTGAGAATGAAGGAGAAACCCATGCTGCGATTGCCGTTCCTACATGGAAACTTCCCACCAGCCCAACAATGTCATTACTCAGCCAATAACAATCCCTCTCCTTACCCACCACCCAGTTATCCACAAAGGCCATCCCTAAATCAACCATAAAAACCCACCTACCACACAACCAATGCTAAACACCACCTCTAGCGCAAACCCAAAACACCAACCAAGAAATGAGTTTTGCAGCGAAAAAAACTTGTAGAATTCACCCCAATTCCGGTGTCCTATGCTGACTTGCTCCCATATCCACTCGATAATGCAATGGTAGCCATAACCCCTGCTAGGTTTCCTCAACCGCCATTTTTTCGAGGATAAGACTCAAACGCAATGTGTGCTTGTCATGGAGAAGCCCCAAGGCATTCCATTGAGCACTGTATGACCTCAAAGCGTAAGGTGCAAAGTCTAATTGATGTGGGTTGGCTGAAATTTAAGGAGAATCGCTTGTTGAATCCTAACATTGACAAGCGACACCACACATGGGGCAATTTTGAAAGCTGTTGTTAGATGTCTCTAATGACTCATCAGGATCTTCAAGTTTATGCCATTATTGTAAACCATAGTTACAATGCTAAATAAAATGGATAAATCTGACATTACATCTTTGCTTCCACTGGAATGTGGGTGCAAGCCATTGGTTTGTTTGCTCGAGCGACATGCGCTCCTGAGTGCTGACTTCCAAAACCGTTCAATTAGAAATTACTTGTCTTGCACATTGGTGGGGGTGCCGTAAAACAAAGAGTAAAGTTCAAAACAAATAAGTTTAAAAAAAAAAGCATTTGATTAACTGTGTTTTCAAGACGTTCATGTGACCTCATTTTATCATTCTGGGAAGTTTGTCTTTTTAGAGAGAAGTGAGTTATCAAGAATAGGATGTTGGACAAATGGTCTCAGTTATCTTAAGAAGGGGGGGGGGGTTGAATTAAGATACAAAGACTATTCCCCAATTAAACTTTCACTCTCTCTTTTTGGATTAACACTGCACCCTTAACATGAATTACTCAAAAGACAATTCAAAATAAACTTCTTTAAAGCAAAAGATAAATAACAATAAATAAAAGAAGTTTAAGGGAAGAGAGGAATGCAAACTTGAGTTATACTGGTTCGGCCAATTCCCGTGCCTACGTCCAGTCCTCAAGCAACCCACTTGAGATTTTCCACTCTCTTTGTAAAACTCCTTTTACAAAGTCTGAACCACATAGGGACAACCTTCCCTTGTGTTCAGGAATCCTCTACAACAAGAGACCCATGGTCTCTTAATCCCTTTTCAGAAATAAGAAGAAGAGAAGAAGAAATCTCTCTTAAAAGAGATAGATTGTACAATGAAGATCAATCAATATTCCTTATTGAATATGCAAGTGGTTGACCAAGGAATCTTTTTGAGAGGATAAGACATTTCAGTTCAGAAAAACTCTTAATCTTTTGAGAGGATAAAGCTTTTTGCGCAATGAAAACTCTCTTTAAATTCGTGTTTCCGAGTCACATATAAATAGACCCTTGATGGCCATTCATAAACCGTTTGAATAGATGTAACTCTTGGAAATTATTTTCTGAAAATCTCCTCTGGCAATCGATTACAAGACTTGTGTAATCGATTGCAGGCTTTAAAATTTGAATTAAAACGTTCAATAAACTGCTGGTAATCAATTCCCATCCATGTGTAATCGATTACACACTATAAATTTTGAATTCAAATTTCTAGTGATTGTTATAAACATTTTCAGCTGCTGGTAATCGATTACCAGAGAGTAAATCTCAATTTAAAATAGAATTCTTTGGCCAAACCTTTTGCTTTTTCAATTTGGAAACTTCTTCCTAAGATTCTAGAGATCAACTTGATCATATATCTTGATTTTCTTGGATTCTTGTCTTGAATAAAACTTAGAAGCACTTGTCGCAATGTGCCCTTTTGCGGGCGAGCGAGGGCGAGACTCACGGGTGCGCTTTCCAAAGGAGGAACGATGCACGGAGTCGCCACAAGCATTTATTTGTGGAAAACGTCGGAAAAAGCGAAGGAAACCGGTCGAAATGAAAATTCTAAGTTCGGGAGTTGTATTTACGTTTGAGGAAGGTATTAGCACCTCTCACGTTTGTCTCAAAGGACAACAACCTATTTTTTAGGATTGTGGAAATTGTGTTACCTTAATTTTTATTTCTTTTTATTTTTTGAGGTCGACAAAAGCGGGGCTCTTGCTCCTACGTACCCTCTATCAAAGAGGAAATCAGACCTACGTAGTTCTTTCTTATGCGTGAATCAAGTGATTCTTTTTACTTGAAGGGTGATCATTTTAAGGCGTTGGACCTTAAAAATGATCCATTTTACTTGGTAAGTGTTAGTGCTTAGCTTTACTGAGTTTTAAAAGATTGGCTAAAATTTTGTTAAAACATAAGCACTTAGACAATGAAGGAAAGCTGGAGTTGCTGCACATGATGTCCAACGTTATGTCAAGGAATCAGATTGGGCTGCACAATGCACAAGGCAAGATAAAATGTCAAATGAAGAATTGAAGCTGCAGGATCCACGATGTCGGATACGATGTCCAGGACATCCTGCCCGAAAATACTGGACACATAAATCTGTTATATCTTTAACAGATTAATGTGCAGTTAGCAACAGATTTGGCGATCTATCTTTAGGAACGAATTAAAAGATAATTAAAGTTCGAATTACAAACTTGAATAGTTCGTTCAGGGATTAAAGATTAAAGATAAAAACTAAAAGATCAAACTTTATCTTTTAGATCTTTAAGTGTAGATTTTTCAGGAGAATGATAGATCTTATCCAGCGCAAGTTGTTGCAGCCCAGATACGCACACTGCTATATAAACAATGAAGGCTGCACGAGTTTTCTACCAAGTCCGAGATTGAAGAGTTATTTTGTGAGTTTTGGGACTTGAGTGTTTTGTGAGCCACCTTGATGTTACCCTAACATCAAGTGTTGGACCTGAGTGTGTAGAGTTGATCTCTATTGTTCAGAGAGCAATCTCTGGTGTGTCTTTGATTTATTTGTAAACACGGGAGAGTGATTGAGAGGGAGTGAGAGGGGTTCTCATATCTAAGAGTGGCTCTTAGGTAGAGGTTGCATGGGTAGTGGTTAGGTGAGAAGGTTGTAAACAGTGGCTGTTAGATCTTCGAACTAACACTATTTTAGTGGATTTCCTCCCTGGCTTGGTAGCCCCCAGATGTAGGTGACGTTGCACCGAACTGGGTTAACAATTCTCTTGTGTTATTTACTTGTTTAATCTGTTCATACTGTCAAATATAATCTGCATGTTCTGAAGCGTGATGTCGTGACATCCGGTACGACATCTGTCATTGGTATCAGAATTTCAATTGGTATCAGAGCGGGCACTCTAAATCACTGAGTGAGATCTAGGGAGATAAATTCTGATGAACATGGAGAAAGAAGGAGGACCAGTGAACAGACCACCAATTCTGGATGGAACCAACTATGAATACTGGAAAGCAAGGATGGTGGCCTTCCTCAAATCACTGGATAGCAGAACCTGGAAAGCTGTCATCAAAGGCTGGGAACATCCCAAGATGTTGGACACAGAAGGAAAGCCCACTAATGAATTGAAGCCAGAAGAAGACTGGACAAAAGAAGAAGACGAATTGGCACTTGGAAACTCCAAAGCCTTGAATGCCCTATTCAATGGAGTTGACAAGAATATCTTCAGACTGATCAACACATGCACAGTGGCCAAGGATGCATGGGAGATCCTGAAAACCACTCATGAAGGAACCTCCAAAGTGAAGATGTCCAGATTGCAACTATTGGCTACAAAATTCGAAAATCTGAAGATGAAGGAGGAAGAGTGTATTCATGACTTCCACATGAACATTCTTGAGATTGCCAATGCTTGCACTGCCTTGGGAGAAAGGATGACAGATGAAAAGCTGGTGAGAAAGATCCTCAGATCTTTGCCTAAGAGATTTGACATGAAAGTCACTGCAATAGAGGAGGCCCAAGACATTTGCAACATGAGAGTAGATGAACTCATTGGTTCCCTTCAAACCTTTGAGCTAGGACTCTCGGATAGGACTGAAAAGAAGAGCAAGAACCTGGCGTTCGTGTCCAATGATGAAGGAGAAGAAGATGAGTATGACCTGGATATTGATGAAGGTCTGACTAACGCAGTTGTGCTCCTTGGAAAACAGTTCAACAAAGTGCTGAACAGAATGGACAGGAGGCAGAAACCACATGTCCGGAACATCCCTTTCAACATCAGGAAAGGTAGTGAATACCACAAAAAGTCAGATGAAAAGCCCAGTCACAGCAAAGGAATTCAATGCCATGGGTGTGAAGGCTATGGGCACATCAAAGCTGAATGTCCCACCCATCTCAAGAAGCAGAGGAAAGGACTTTCTGTGTGTCGGTCTGATGATACAGAGAGTGAACAAGAAAGTGATTCTGACAGAGATGTGAATGCACTCACTGGGAGATTTGAATCTGATGAAGATTCAAGTGATATTGAAATCACTTTTGATGAGCTTGCTATATCCTATAGAAAACTATGCATCAAAAGTGAGAAGATTCTTCAGCAAGAAGCACAACTGAAGAAGGTCATTGCAAATCTGGAGGCTGAGAAGGAGGCACATGAAGAGGAGATCTCTGAGCTTAAAGGAGAAGTTGGTTTTCTGAACTCTAAACTGGAAAACATGACAAAATCAATAAAGATGCTGAATAAAGGCTCAGATATGCTTGATGAGGTGCTACAGCTTGGGAAGAATGTTGGAAACCAGAGAGGACTTGGGTTTAATCATAAATCTGCTGGCAGAATAACCATGACAGAATTTGTTCCTGCCAAAAACAGCACTGGAGCCACGATGTCACAACATCGGTCTCGACATCATGGAACGCAGCAGAAAAAGAGCAAAAGAAAGAAGTGGAGGTGTCACTACTGTGGCAAGTATGGTCACATAAAGCCCTTTTGCTATCATCTACATGGCCATCCACATCATGGAACTCAAAGTAGCAGCAGCGGAAGGAAGATGATGTGGGTTCCAAAACACAAGATTGTTAGTCTTGTTGTTCATACTTCACTTAGAGCATCAGCTAAGGAAGATTGGTACCTAGATAGCGGCTGTTCCAGACACATGACAGGAGTTAAAGAATTCCTGGTGAACATTGAACCTTGCTCCACTAGCTATGTGACATTTGGAGATGGCTCTAAAGGAAAGATCACTGGAATGGGAAAGCTAGTCCATGATGGACTTCCTAGTCTGAACAAAGTACTGCTGGTGAAGGGACTGACTGCGAACTTGATCAGCATCAGTCAGTTGTGTGATGAAGGATTCAATGTAAACTTCACAAAGTCAGAATGCTTGGTGACAAATGAGAAGAGTGAAGTCCTAATGAAGGGCAGCAGATCAAAGGACAACTGTTACCTATGGACACCTCAAGAAACCAGTTACTCCTCCACATGTCTATTCTCCAAAGAAGATGAAGTCAAAATATGGCATCAAAGATTTGGACATCTGCACTTAAGAGGCATGAAGAAAATCATTGACAAAGGTGCTGTTAGAGGCATTCCCAATCTGAAAATAGAAGAAGGCAGAATCTGTGGTGAATGTCAGATTGGAAAGCAAGTCAAGATGTCCCACCAGAAGCTTCAACATCAGACCACTTCCAGGGTGCTGGAACTACTTCACATGGACTTGATGGGGCCTATGCAAGTTGAAAGCCTTGGAGGAAAGAGGTATGCCTATGTTGTTGTGGATGATTTCTCCAGATTTACCTGGGTCAACTTTATCAGAGAGAAATCAGACACCTTTGAAGTATTCAAGGAGTTGAGTCTAAGACTTCAAAGAGAAAAAGACTGTGTCATCAAGAGAATCAGGAGTGACCATGGCAGAGAGTTTGAAAACAGCAAGTTTACTGAATTCTGCACATCTGAAGGCATCACTCATGAGTTCTCTGCAGCCATTACACCACAACAAAATGGCATAGTTGAAAGGAAAAACAGGACTTTGCAAGAAGCTGCTAGGGTCATGCTTCATGCCAAAGAACTTCCCTATAATCTCTGGGCTGAAGCCATAAACACAGCATGCTACATCCACAACAGAGTCACACTTAGAAGAGGGACTCCAACCACACTGTATGAAATCTGGAAAGGGAGGAAGCCAACTGTCAAGCACTTCCACATCTTTGGAAGTCCATGTTACATTTTGGCAGATAGAGAGCAAAGGAGAAAGATGGATCCCAAGAGTGATGCAGGAATATTCTTGGGATACTCTACAAACAGCAGAGCATATAGAGTATTCAATTCCAGAACCAGAACTGTGATGGAATCCATTAATGTGGTTGTTGATGATCTAACTCCAGCAAGAAAGAAGGATGTCGAAGAAGATGTCAGAACATCGGGAGACAATGTAGCAGATACAGCTAAAAGTGCAGAAAATGCAGAAAACTCTGATTCTGCTACAGATGAACCAAACATCAATAAACCTGACAAGAGTCCCTCCATTAGAATCCAGAAGATGCACCCCAAGGAGCTGATTATAGGAGATCCAAACAGAGGAGTCACTACAAGATCAAGGGAGATTGAGATTGTCTCCAATTCATGTTTTGTCTCCAAAATTGAGCCCAAGAATGTGAAAGAGGCACTGACTGATGAGTTCTGGATCAATGCTATGCAAGAAGAATTGGAGCAATTCAAAAGGAATGAAGTTTGGGAGCTAGTTCCTAGACCCGAGGGAACTAATGTGATTGGCACCAAGTGGATCTTCAAGAACAAAACCAATGAAGAAGGTGTTATAACCAGAAACAAGGCCAGACTTGTTGCTCAAGGCTACACTCAGATTGAAGGTGTAGACTTTGATGAAACTTTCGCCCCTGTTGCTAGACTTGAGTCCATCAGATTGTTACTTGGTGTAGCTTGCATCCTCAAATTCAAGCTGTACCAGATGGATGTGAAGAGCGCGTTTCTGAATGGATACCTGAATGAAGAAGCCTATGTGGAGCAGCCAAAGGGATTTGTAGATCCAACTCATCCAGATCATGTATACAGGCTCAAGAAGGCTCTCTATGGATTGAAGCAAGCTCCAAGAGCTTGGTATGAAAGGCTAACAGAGTTCCTTACTCAGCAAGGGTATAGGAAGGGAGGAATTGACAAGACTCTCTTTGTCAAACAAGATGCTGAAAACTTGATGATAGCACAGATATATGTTGATGACATTGTGTTTGGAGGGATGTCGAATGAGATGCTTCGACATTTTGTCCAACAGATGCAATCTGAATTTGAGATGAGTCTTGTTGGAGAGCTGACTTATTTTCTGGGACTCCAAGTGAAGCAGATGGAAGACTCCATATTCCTCTCACAAAGCAAGTATGCAAAGAACATTGTCAAGAAGTTTGGGATGGAAAATGCCAGCCATAAAAGAACACCTGCACCTACTCACTTGAAGCTGTCAAAAGATGAAGCTGGCACCAGTGTTGATCAAAGTCTGTACAGAAGCATGATTGGGAGCTTACTATATTTAACAGCAAGCAGACCTGACATCACCTTTGCAGTAGGTGTTTGTGCAAGATATCAAGCCAATCCTAAGATAAGTCACTTGAATCAAGTAAAGAGAATTCTGAAATATGTAAATGGCACCAGTAACTATGGGATTATGTACTGTCATTGTTCAGATTCAATGCTGGTTGGGTATTGTGATGCTGATTGGGCTGGAAGTGCAGATGACAGAAAAAGCACTTCTGGTGGATGTTTCTATTTGGGCAACAATCTTATTTCATGGTTCAGCAAGAAGCAGAACTGTGTGTCCCTATCTACTGCAGAAGCAGAGTATATTGCAGCAGGAAGCAGCTGTTCACAACTAGTTTGGATGAAGCAGATGCTTAAGGAGTACAATGTCGAACAAGATGTCATGACATTGTACTGTGACAACTTGAGTGCTATTAATATTTCTAAAAATCCTGTTCAACACAGCAGAACCAAGCACATTGACATTAGACATCACTATATTAGAGATCTTGTTGATGATAAAGTTATCACACTGGAGCATGTTGACACTGAGGAACAAATAGCAGATATTTTCACAAAGGCATTGGATGCAAATCAGTTTGAAAAACTGAGGGGCAAGCTGGGCATTTGTCTGCTAGAGGATTTATAGCAATTACTTTTATCTGAACGTGCTCAAACGTTAATAGCGCGTTCACTACTGGGCCAAAACAAATTCGATCGTTGCTTCACACGTCCCTCTACATTCCTCATTCAAACTCATATTTTTGTGGTAATCTCGTTTTCATCAGCATTCCCCAACACCTCTCAGAGATTCACGAAACCACACCAAAGGCTCTGCTTCTCCATGGCTACCTCACCAAAAGAAACTTCATCTCCTGGTTCACCCTCTGTACCATCATCTCCATCATCCACCAAAGCACCATCAAACCAGGAACAACCTGAATTCAATATCCAACCCATACAAATGATTCCTGGTCAAGCCCCTGTTCCTGAGAAACTGGTCCCCAAAAGACAACAGGGAGTGAAGATTTCTGAAAACCCTAGCCTTGCAACAAGTCCTAGGGAAGTAGACACGGAGATGGATAAGAAGATCCGCAGTATTGTGAGTAGCATTCTGAAAAATGCTTCTGTCCCTGATGCTGATAAAGATGTTCCAACATCTTCCACCCCAAATGCTGAAGTCCTCTCTTCATCCAGTAAAGAGGAATCAACAGAGGAAGAGGATCAAGCCACAGAGGAGACCCCTGCACCAAGGGCACCAGAACCTGCTCCAGGTGACCTCATTGACCTAGAAGAAGTAGAATCTGATGAGGAACCCATTGCCAACAAGTTGGCACCTGGCATTGCAGAAAGATTACAAAGCAGAAAGGGAAAAACCCCCATTACTAGGTCTGGACGAATCAAAACTATGGCACAGAAGAAGAGCACACCAATCACTCCTACCACATCCAGATGGAGCAAAGTTGCAATCCCTTCCAAGAAGAGGAAAGAAATTTCCTCATCTGATTCTGATGATGATGTCGAACTAGATGTTCCCGACATCAAGAGGGCCAAGAAATCAGGGAAAAAGGTGCCTGGAAATGTCCCTGATGCACCATTGGACAACATTTCATTCCACTCCATTGGCAATGTTGAAAGGTGGAAATTTGTATATCAACGCAGACTTGCCTTAGAAAGAGAACTGGGAAGAGATGCCTTGGATTGCAAGGAGATCATGGACCTCATCAAGGCTGCTGGACTGCTGAAAACTGTCACCAAGTTGGGAGATTGCTATGAAAGTCTAGTCAGGGAATTCATTGTCAACATTCCCTCTGACATAACAAACAGAAAGAGTGATGAGTATCAGAAAGTGTTTGTCAGAGGAAAATGTGTTAGATTCTCCCCTGCTGTAATCAACAAATACCTGGGCAGACCAACTGAAGGAGTGGTGGATATTGCTGTTTCTGAGCATCAAATTGCCAAGGAAATCACTGCCAAACAAGTCCAGCATTGGCCAAAGAAAGGGAAGCTTTCTGCAGGGAAGCTAAGTGTGAAGTATGCAATCCTGCATAGGATTGGCACTGCAAACTGGGTACCCACCAATCATACTTCCACTGTTGCCACAGGTTTGGGTAAATTTCTGTATGCTGTTGGAACCAAGTCCAAATTTAATTTTGGAAACTATATTTTTGATCAAACTGTTAAGCATTCAGAATCTTTTGCTGTCAAATTACCCATTGCCTTCCCAACTGTATTGTGTGGCATTATGTTGAGTCAACATCCCAATATTTTAAACAACATTGACTCTGTGAAGAAGAGAGAATCTGCTCTGTCCCTGCATTACAAACTGTTTGAGGGGACACATGTCCCAGACATTGTCTCGACATCAGGGAAAGCTGCTGCTTCAGGTGCTGTGTCCAAGGATGCTTTGATTGCTGAACTCAAGGACACATGCAAGGTGCTGGAAGCAACCATCAAAGCCACCACAGAGAAGAAAATGGAGCTGGAACGCCTGATCAAAAGACTCTCAGACAGTGGCATTGATGATGGAGAAGCAGCTGAGGAAGAAGAAGAAGCAGCTGAGGAAGAAGAAGATGCAGCAGAGGATACAGAATCAGATGATGATGATTCTGATGCCACCCCATGACCATCAGACCTTTATTTTTGCTTTTACTTTTACTAGTTATTGGTCTGTAATATTTGCACATTAATTTCATGCATTCTACTTTTGCCAAATTCTGTCTAAAAAGGGGGAGTAGTAGGATAATTATGCATGATATATGATTTTGAGGGGGAGTAGTATTTATACTACTGCTGCTGATGATGATTGTTGTAAGCTACTAAAACTAGTAGCTGATAGAAGATGCCGCAGTGAACTGCTTCACAGCAGTAGGAGCATGGAGACAGGGGGAGCAGAAAGCTGATGTCACGTGAGATGTCTTGACATCCTGAAAACGACTTGCAACTTGCAGAATTTTGCTGTCACCACTACAGATACCGCTGTGCTTGATTACTCTGATAATGAAAGTTGCTGATCCCACTTGCATAACTGCTCGTACCTGCTCAGGAAGTGTCTAAGTATGTTTTAGACAAAATTTGCCAAAGGGGGAGATTGTTAGTGCTTAGCTTTACTGAGTTTTAAAAGATTGGCTAAAATTTTGTTAAAACATAAGCACTTAGACAATGAAGGAAAGCTGGAGTTGCTGCACATGATGTCCAACGTTATGTCAAGGAATCAGATTGGGCTGCACAATGCACAAGGCAAGATAAAATGTCAAATGAAGAATTGAAGCTGCAGGATCCACGATGTCGGATACGATGTCCAGGACATCCTGCCCGAAAATACTGGACACATAAATCTGTTATATCTTTAACAGATTAATGTGCAGTTAGCAACAGATTTGGCGATCTATCTTTAGGAACGAATTAAAAGATAATTAAAGTTCGAATTACAAACTTGAATAGTTCGTTCAGGGATTAAAGATTAAAGATAAAAACTAAAAGATCAAACTTTATCTTTTAGATCTTTAAGTGCAGATTTTTCAGGAGAATGATAGATCTTATCCAGCGCAAGTTGTTGCAGCCCAGATACGCACACTGCTATATAAACAATGAAGGCTGCACGAGTTTTCTACCAAGTTCGAGATTGAAGAGTTATTTTGTGAGTTTTGGGACTTGAGTGTTTTGTGAGCCACCTTGATGTTACCCTAACATCAAGTGTTGGACCTGAGTGTGTAGAGTTGATCTCTATTGTTCAGAGAGCAATCTCTGGTGTGTCTTTGATTTATTTGTAAACACGGGAGAGTGATTGAGAGGGAGTGAGAGGGGTTCTCATATCTAAGAGTGGCTCTTAGGTAGAGGTTGCATGGGTAGTGGTTAGGTGAGAAGGTTGTAAACAGTGGCTGTTAGATCTTCGAACTAACACTATTTTAGTGGATTTCCTCCCTGGCTTGGTAGCCCCCAGATGTAGGTGACGTTGCACCGAACTGGGTTAACAATTCTCTTGTGTTATTTACTTGTTTAATCTGTTCATACTGTCAAATATAATCTGCATGTTCTGAAGCGTGATGTCGTGACATCCGGTACGACATCTGTCATTGGTATCAGAATTTCAGTAAGAAACTGAAATGATAAACTTTCAAAACCCTATTTTTTGTGGACGAGCTTAACTAGGCGAGTTGATTTTAGCCTTAGTTTCACTTTAGTTATTAGTCAATTCTATTAAGAATGAGAAATCCCAAAGAGAAAACGTCCGATTGATTTTTCGCTTTATTTTACTAAAAGGGTATTTTTTTAATTATTATAATTATTATTTTACCTCTTTTTTGATTTCCAACGTGGTTACGGCACGACTGAACGGTCAGAATTCATTTTAACCGAAATTAACGGATGATACAATTCAAACGATCGGTGAAAATTTATTTTATTTTTAGATTAGGCGAGAAATGACTTAAATAAATGACTGAAGCACGTCAAAAGGGGGTATAGAAAGCGAATGAAAATGAGAATAAAAATACATGAAACAAAATGTGGACCACCACGGGTACATAGAATGAATTGAAAAGCTCGGTTTGAGGTACTTACCCGTTGAAGACTGAAGAAAACGAAGAACGAACGATGAATGTTGAAGAACGGTCGAGAATCTTCGCGTAATTACTCACGGAAACGTTACGGAAGCTCCTCGGCTTGGATTTTCTTCACGGAAATAATTTTCCTCAGTAATTTCGAGAGAATAAGAAGTGCCAAGAAGGCTGAACCCCTTCTCCCTTCACTCCTCCCCCTATTTATAGCAAAATAGGGGAGGAGCTTGCCACCCAGCTCGCCCAGGCGAGCAAGGTTGCTTCCTCCAGAAGCAAGAGCCTTCTGGAGGAAGAATCTAGAAGGCCCAAGTGGGCCTGATTCCTATTTGTACCCCCCTTTTTACTAAATGCACCCCTCCTTCTACTTTTTTTTGGTAATTCTTTTCCGTAACGTTACGAAACTTTACGAATTTCGTAACGATAATTATTTTCCTTCCGCATGGTTACGAATCCTTACGGATTATGTATTTACTCTTTTTTAGCTTTCGAAGAAGTTACGAAAACTCACGGATTGCGAAAAAACACCTCCTTTCGATTTCCGTCACATTACGGAATTTTCACGGATCGCGTAAGCCTGCTTCCTTTTGATTTTCGGCACGTCTCGAGACTTCACATATTGTGCAACAAAGGGTGCCAAGTATCTCGAAGCTGCCAATCAAAGGTTGTATATCATCAAATAATAATCCTCGGACGAAATTAGGGTATGACAGTTGCCCCTCTTTACTTACCTCTCGTCGGAGATAAGAGGAAAGCAAAGATGAGACACTGATTTCGTCCGTTCTGCCCTTTCCGTGATGACAACTCTCGTCTCTACTCCTTCTTTTTCTTCTGCACAACACAAAATACAAACAACAACAAAGAACAACGAATATAATATACATATACACATATACACATATTTGGCGAAGGAACCGATCCAGAAAATAACAGGAAAACATATTTCCCAGTCACCAGAGGCTCCGCGCTTGAAATGGAGGACACATGAGCAGCGCTAGGCAATGACATTCATGGGGCTCCGAAAAAAGGGGAAGAATGGAGGATTGCCTTGAGGGTCCATACTTAGGCCAATCATGAAGCATAGCTCCAAACTCGAAGGTGGAGGACACATGAACAGCGCTAGGCAAAGACATTCATGGGGCTCCAAAAAAAAAAGGGGAATGGAGGATTGCACTTGAGGGTCTACACTTAGGCAATCATGAAGCATAGCTCCAAACTCGAAGGTGGAGGACACATGAACAGCGCTAGGCAATGACATTCATGGGGCTCCGAAAAAGGTGGAGAATGGAGGATTGCACTTGAGGGTCCACACTTAGGCAATCATGAAGCATAGCTCCAAACTCGAAGGTGGAGACACATGAACAGCGCTAGGCAATGACGTTCATGGGGCTCCGAAAAAAGTGGAGAATGGAGGATTGCACTTGAGGGTCCACACTTAGGCAATCATGAAACATAGCTCCAAACTCGAAGGTGGAGGACACATGAACAGCTCTAGGCAATGACATTCATGGGGCTCCGAAAAAGGTGGAGAATGGTGGATTGCACTTGAGGGTCCACACTTAGGCAATCATGAAACATAGCCCCAAACGCGAAGGTGGAGGACACATGAACAGCGCTTGGCAATAACATTCATGGGGCTCCGAAAAAAAGGGGAAGAATGGAGGATTGCCTTGAGGGTCCACACTTAGGCAATCATGAAGCATAGCTCCAAACTCGAAGGTGGAGGACACATGAACAGCTCTAGGCAATGACATTCATGGGGCTCCGAAAAATAAAGTGGGGAATGGAGGATTGCACTTGAGGGTCTACACTTAGGCAATCATGAAGCATAGCTCCAAACACGAAGGTGGAGGACACATGAACAACGCTAGGCAATGACATTCATGGGGCTCCGAAAAAAGTGGTTGCAGGACCGAACGGTCCACCGGATTTTTCCACCTGAAAGGCAAACATGCTTTTTGTAATGAAAAATAAATCATTCGCGAGAGCATCATATCTTAGAGAAACAATATACTTGTGCCAAGGGTAATCTTCCCTTGTAACCGAGAATGAAGGGCAGGACGTCAACTTTTAGCTTTTAAATGAACATGCAGGGGAAACATCCCGCTAAGCTGAAAATAATCACTCAGTGTATAAAAACTCACAAGGCAAGTGTTTTATCCTATTCCCAAACCATAACTGCACCATGATTCTATTTTTGCACATGACTTCCTATCGAATCAAAGATCAAAGGTACGATCACGACCAATAGGATTTTCTCGAGGGTAGTGTTTTTTAGGAGAGGAAGCTGGGTGTTTCGGTCCTTTTCCTCTTTGTTCATCGTGGGTTGGGATATCGCCAGTCGAGAATGACTTGAAATGGCAATTCGAAAGGAAGAGACAACTAAAAAATGGGTTTTTCCTTGCCGACAGTCCACTATATTTTGCCGAAATTAAGGGTCCACACTTAAGGCAATCATAGAAACATAGCTCCAACTCGAAGTGTGGAGGACCACATGATAAGAGCTAGGCAATGACGTCATGGGACTCCGAAAAATGTGGAGAATGGAGGATTGCACTTGAGGGTCCACACTTAGGCAATCATTGAAACATAGCTCCAAACTCAAAGGTGGAGGACACTGAACAGCTCTAGGCAATGACATTCATGGGGCTCCGAAAAAGGTGGAGAACGGTGGATTGCACTTGAGGGTCCACACTTAGGCAATCATGAAACATAGCTCCAAATTCGAAGGTGGAGGACACATGAACAGCGCTAGCAATGACATTCATGGGGATCCGAAAAAGGTGGAGAATGGAGGATTGCACATGAGGGTCCACACTTAGGAAATCAAATGCAAACAATAGCTCCAAACTCGAAAGGTGGAGGACAAATGAACAGCGCTAGGCAATGACGTTCATGGGGCTCCGAAAAAAGTGGAGAATGGAGGATTGCACTTGAGGATCCACACTTAGGCAATCATGAAACATAGC
>NW_021143818.1:0-57679 GCF_004193775.1 Glycine soja | reverse complement strand
AAAACAGGGGCAGGATCGCCTTGGGCTACCTTTTGGAGTAAAGACAAAACATGAACGGCAGAAACCAGTCAAGGTAGAGTAATGATGCGGCCAAGATTGGCCATGCCTGGTTGTTTATTACTTGCAGGTGCTTAAGGATGAACGCAAGCGGGGATGGGGTCACGACCGACCGATCGTTACCCTTCTCTGTGCGAAACAAGCAGGGAATGTCGCTGCAAGGCAGCCCCGTATCCTTTCTATTTTGTAGCTTTCTTTTACTATTTGTTTGTTTTAAAAAGGAAAAGAGTAATAATAAGATAAGTAATCAACGCCTGATTCTAACCTAAGTAAGTTCAAGTTAGGCAAAATGCTAATCCATGAGAAGGGAGGGGACATGGTCAATGTTCCCCTCAAAAAAAAAAAAAAAAAAAAAAAAAAAAAAAAAGTGCAGGTTAGCTCGCCTGGGCGAGCTGGGCTCGCCTGGGCGAGCCACCTCTGCACCAAAATATAAGAATGACGAGAGGGGGGACGTTTTTGCATTCAAAAACTTCCCTTCCCCCCTTTCAAAAGCCATACCCACGGGATTGACGAGTTTGCAGCCCTAGGGTCATCCTTTTTCGCATTTTTTGATTCCATTTTGCGTTTTTGTTCATCACCAACAAGTAAGTATTCCATCCCTAAGCTTTCTAGCTTTTCATTGGTGTATTTTGATCTCCTTTTGGTGCTCTAAATTGTGGGAATGTGCTCAAATATATGGGGCAATTTTGATTTGTTTTCTTGCTTGATTAGGTTGAATTAGGGGTTTGTATGAGATGGCCCTAGGCCTATAATGCATTTTGAAGTAATGGGGCATGCCACATTGTCCCCGTTCTCTTGCTATTGATGCCTAAACGCGCGCCCACCAAGTGTTCGGTGAAATGCCTCAATGGCATTAGCGCGTGATTTTTTGTAGGGAAACCAGCCATGGGGCAATTTGGTTTGCACATATTTTTGGGACATGCATTCATTTTGAAAGAGCTAGAGTAATTGCCCCACATATATCCTAGTCCTAAAAACTGAAATTTTATGCAAAAAGAGCACAAAGGGAGGTGCATGTTGGGTAAAGTTACCCTTTTTTGGCCAGCAATCAGCTATGGGCCACGCTACAATATTTTCCCTACGCCTAGATGTTTAGGAATTGGGCTCGTCATGAATGTGTAGGTTTAGAATAGGTAGCAAGATACCTTTGGCAATTTGCACTTTGGGTATGAATAGCAAAATACTTGAATGTATGCATATACAATTTTTGGTAGTCAAAAATGTCTCACAAAAGATGTATATAAATGTGTTGCATGTTATGTGAAGAAAACATATTACAAAAAAATATATACCTTTTAATTTGAATACAATTTTAGTCAGCAAAGGAAAATATGCTTGAATTTGCATGCGGCTTCAAGTAGCAAAAACTTGAAAAAAGAGCATGAAATGTAGCACCTTTTTGTGAAGATAGTCAAGATTCATCATGAAGTTTGCGTATGTATAGATATTAGAAATACCAAGATGTGCACATGTGCAATTTTTGGTACCCCAAAATGCTTTGAGTATGCATGTACGTAAATTTAGCCAAGGAGATGTGTGTGATGTAAGTAACAAATACACCTTGGAAGTACGTGTAAATAATCTAGGTAACGAAGCTGCCTTGATCGTGTATGGGTGCATTTTTCTTAGTTAGTAGAATGTCTTGTGCAAGAGAACGTTCGTAAGGAAATATGCGCATAAGCTTGCTCTAAATTTACATTGATGTTTGTATTTATGGGAGGAGGTTATATGCCATTTTTGCTTTAAGAGTAGTGTCCCACTGGTAAAATTAACTTTCCAAATGTTTGCCTTCGCAGGAATGGCCCCGAGGAAGCTTGCCTCAAAGAGGTCCAGGAAGGACAAGGCGGCCGAAGGAACTAGTTCCGCTCCGGAGTACGACAGTCACCGCTTTAGGAGCGCTGTACACCAGCAGCGCTTCGAAGCCATCAAGGGATGGTCGTTTCTCCGGGAGCGACGCGTCCAGCTCAGGGACGACGAGTATACTGATTTTCAGGAGGAAATAGGGCGCCGGCGGTGGGCACCACTGGTTACTCCTATGGCCAAGTTTGATCCAGAAATAGTCCTTGAGTTTTATGCCAATGCTTGGCCAACAGAGGAGGGCGTGCGTGACATGAGGTCCTGGGTTAGGGTCAGTGGATCCCGTTCGATGCCGACGCTATCAGCCAGCTCCTGGGATATCCGATGGTGTTGGAAGAGGGCCAGGAATGCGAGTATGGCCAGAGGAGGAACCGGTCTGATGGGTTCGATGAGGAGGCCATCGCCCAGCTGCTATGTATACCGGGGCAGGATTTTGCCCGGACCGCTGCAGGGAGGCGAGTGCGAATCATGCGCACCAACATGACCACCCTGACCCAGATATGGATGACGTTGCTCCTCAGCAACATCCTGCCCACCGATCATAATTCCGACCTCCCCATGCCTAAGTGCCAGCTGGTGTACGCCATCCTGACACGGATGAGCATCCATGTGGCTCAGTTGATCGCTGATGCCATCTATATTTTTGCAGGTATGGCGCCCACTAGGCACCCTTTGGACCCAGATAAGTCCAACAGGGCTCTGGGATTCCCCGCACTGATCACAGGACTCTGCCAGTCGTTCGGAGTCCCCGTTGCACCTACCAAGGTGATTCGGCCGCCCATCACCCGGGCTTTTATTGAGAAGTACTGTACCCAGAGACAGGCTCAGGGTGATGCTCCACAGGCCGCAGGCGCGCCACCACCACCTCATCAGGCTGGCCAGGCTGGGGCATTTGACATGGAGCAGTATTTACGGCATTTGGTTCGCCAGCAGGCAGCCAACCACCGAGCACATGTACGGACCCATGACTGTCTGTACCAGATGAGTCTTAGCATGCAGAGCCAGGGCTTCGCTTCTTTTTCATGCCCTACTCCAGACCAGTTCAGGGCAGAGGTTGCATGGCCCGGAGATTGGCCCGAGGCCCAAGCAGGAGAGGCACCCCCGGAAGCTCCCGGCGATGGAGAAGAAGCCCACGAGGATGAGGAGATGGCTGATTTGCTTGACTTCTTGGGAGGGAGTGGAGACACGTGACTGGGAGATCCCCAGATTCATGTTTTCTTTCATATTTCTTTTGTCATTTTTATTCTATGTTATTGTTTTGACTTGAGAGACTAATGTTTGTTCTTGTTGTTTCGATTGTCATTTGTACAGCGCATACTTTTGTTTAGATTGTTGCGTTAGTATTTATATATCATTACTATCGATGATGTTTGAAATTCTGGAACCGTGTAGAGTTCTTCGTTTAGGAACATCGTCCAAAAGTATATATGTAAAATAAACAAAAAAATCATGATAAAAATAAAAATAGAAAAGGAAAGAAAATGAAATAGAAAAGGAAAGAAAATGAAATAGAAAAGGAAAGAAAATGAAATAGAAAAGGAAAGAAAATGAAATAGAAAAGAAAAGAAAGTGAAAAGAAAAAGAGAGCAGATAAGAAAAAAAGAAGGCAAGTAAGGAAAAAGGTGGAAAAAGAGAAAATAAGTTGTCTAGCTAAAAAACGACATGCTTTTGAAAAGAGACGATTTCCAACTTTTCTTTGAAAAAATTCATTGATTATAACCAATTTTTGGAAAATGTGTCTACACCTGAAGGGTGAATGCTGTGAAATTTCCCCGGACGCCCGAAATGGACTCGGATGAATGCACAAATGGATAAAAGAACATATTTTGGAAACATTGGGTTGACTAAAATAGAGGAGATGAATCCTGAGCCCTAGCATCACATGACCATAAAAGTTTGACACTTGAGTGTCCGCATAGGTGCATGCATGACCAGTTTTGCATAAAGTTTCCAAATCATCATTTTTGCATTTGTGTCATGGAAATAATGTGGGGCATCCCTTTTTATCCTTGAGCCAAACCAAACCCCGACATGTATCATGTCTAGCCATTCTACAAACCTTGAGCCAAAATCACGACTCACCATAAACCTTGACCCAGGGTGAGAATGTCAATCCTTACCCTCGGAAGCAAAAAAGAATAGAAGGGAAATTTCCAATCAAAGAAAAAGAGAAGGAAAATTTCCAATGAAAGCAAAAAAAAAAATAAGAAGAAGAAGAAGAAGAAGAAGAAGAGAAAAGAAGGAAAATTCCCCAATCAAAGAGTGGGAGAAAGCAAAAAGAAAAGAAAGGAAATTCCCAATCAAAGAATGGGAGAAAGTACAAAAGGAAGAAGAAGAAGGAAAGAAAGCTCCTGATCGGGGATCGAAGGAAAAACAGAAGAAATGTGCAGAGAGGTCTTTGGACCGGACAATATCTGAACAATACAGAATTGTCACCAAATGAACAAAAAAGAAGGAAAGGAAACCACGACCTAAAATGGTCTTCTCCCTTTGATTACCAACCAAAATCACGTGCGCTAGCGACTTTTTTTCGCCCCGCACTAAACAAAAAAAATAGAAAAAATCAAAAGCCAAAAACACACAAAAGCTGAAAGAAAAAAACCACCAAAAGAACCCATTCCCAAGGGAAGCCCTATTGATCCATAATCACGCATGTAATTTTTGATTTGATAGGAAATAATTTGCAAAGTCAAGTCGTGACATATCTATGGTTCGGAATTAGGATGAAACACTTACCTGTGCGAGATTGATACACTTTGAGTGGATTTCTTCTATTTTTGTCGAACCCAGTGTTTCCTCTAAATGGTCATTTAGAAACGAAATGCTAACATCCAAAATCTCATTTATGGTTATGGGAGATTTCATCAGCAGACTCTCATTCCCCGGTAGGCGCATTGTTTTTCACTCAAAAAAAGCATATGCTGCTCTAAATCAGTTGGAATATTTGTCTCTTTGCTAAAGCATGTTCGCATTTTAGTGGAGAAAACACCGAGACTTTTTCAAGTCTCACAAGTTATCCAGAACTACGTAGGTCTGAGTTCCTCATTGGAGGATACGTAGGAGCAAGAGCCTCGCTTTTGTCGACCACCCCGCCTTTTGTTGCCATAACTCAAGAGCTGATACGTGGAGATACCTTACGGTTATCCGCACCCCTTTGCCATTCAGACACAGTCGTGTCCGATGGCACGCAGAGACCAAGTTTGGTCATTCTGCACACATGATACGCGGAGATACCTTACGGTTATCCGCACCCCTTTGCCATTCAGACACAGTCGTGTCCGATGGCACGCAGAGACCAAGTTTGGTCATTCTGCACACATGATACGCGGAGATACCTTACGGTTATCCGCACCCCTTTGCCATTCAGACACAGTCGTGTCCGATGGCACGCAGAGACCAAGTTTGGTCATTCTGCACACATGATACGCGGAGATACCTTACGGTTATCCGCACCCCTTTGCCATTCAGACACAGTCGTGTCCGATGGCAAGCAGAGACCAAGTTTGGTCGTTCTGCACACATGATACGCGGAGATACCTTACGGTTATCCGCACCCCTTTGCCATTCAGACACAGTCGTGTCCGATGGCAAGCAGAGACCAAGTTTGGTCATTCTGCACACATGATACGCGGAGATACCTTACGGTTATCCGCACCCCTTTGCCATTCAGACACAGTCGTGTCCGATGGCACGCAGAGACCAAGTTTGGTCGTTCTGCACACATGATACGCGGAGATACCTTACGGTTATCCGCACCCCTTTGCCATTCAGACACAGTCGTGTCCGATGGCAAGCAGAGACCAAGTTTGGTCGTTCTGCACACATGATACGCGGAGATACCTTACGGTTATCCGCACCCCTTTGCCATTCAGACACAGTCGTGTCCGATGGCAAGCAGAGACCAAGTTTGGTCGTTCTGCACACATGATACGCGGAGATACCTTACGGTTATCCGCACCCCTTTGCCATTCAGACACAGTCGTGTCCGATGGCACGCAGAGACCAAGTTTGGTCATTCTGCACACATGATACGCGGAGATACCTTACGGTTATCCGCACCCCTTTGCCATTCAGACACAGTCGTGTCCGATGGCACGCAGAGACCAAGTTTGGTCGTTCTGCACACATGATACGCGGAGATACCTTACGGTTATCCGCACCCCTTTGCCATTCAGACACAGTCGTGTCCGATGGCAAGCAGAGACCAAGTTTGGTCATTCTGCACACATGATACGCGGAGATACCTTACGGTTATCCGCACCCCTTTGCCATTCAGACACAGTCGTGTCCGATGGCAAGCAGAGACCAAGTTTGGTCGTTCTGCACACATGATACGCGGAGATACATTACGGTTATCCGCACCCCTTTGCCATTCAGACACAGTCGTGTCCGATGGCAAGCAGAGACCAAGTTTGGTCATTCTGCACACATGATACGCGGAGATACCTTACGGTTATCCGCACCCCTTTGCCATTCAGACACAGTCGTGTCCGATGGCAAGCAGAGACCAAGTTTGGTCGTTCTGCACACATGATACGCGGAGATACCTTACGGTTATCCGCACCCCTTTGCCATTCAGACACAGTCGTGTCCGATGGCAAGCAGAGACCAAGTTTGGTCATTCTGCACACATGATACGCGGAGATACCTTACGGTTATCCGCACCCCTTTGCCATTCAGACACAGTCGTGTCCGATGGCACGCAGAGACCAAGTTTGGTCATTCTGCATACATGATACGCGGAGATACCTTACGGTTATCCGCACCCCTTTGCCATTCAGACACAGTCGTGTCCGATGGCAAGCAGAGACCAAGTTTGGTCATTCTGCACACATGATACGCGGAGATACCTTACGGTTATCCGCACCCCTTTGCCATTCAGACACAGTCGTGTCCGATGGCACGCAGAGACCAAGTTTGGTCATTCTGCACACGTGATACGCGGAGATACCTTACGGTTATCCGCACCCCTTTGCCATTCAGACACAGTCGTGTCCGATGGCACGCAGAGACCAAGTTTGGTCATTCTGCACCCATGATACGCGGAGATACCTTATGGTTATTCGCACCCATTCTTTTGCTATCTGTAAGACAGAACGCTTGATAGCATGCAGGGGCTGACACAGTCTTCTGCACCTTTTGTTCCTCCGGGATCAACAAAGTCATTTACATGCGGAAATTTCACGGTCACCCGCGACTCTCGTCAACCGAGAGGAGCGAAATTAGTGTCATACACTGATTTTCGGGGACCTTTGCTTGATGACATGCGACCATTCTTTGGTCCTTGTGAGGTGCTTGGCACCCATCAGTAGGCAATTCGTGAAATTCTGGGAACAACAAGTCATTTGCATGTGGAGATTTTATGGTCACCCGCGACTCTCGTCAAATCGAGAGGGACGAAATTAGTGTCTTATCTTTACTTTTCTTTTATCTCCAATAAAAGACAAGTAAAGAGGGGCAACTGTCATACCCTAATTTCGTCCGGGGACCTTTGCTCGATGACGTGCGACCATTCTTTGGTCCTCGTGAGGTGCTTGGCACCCATCATTAGGCAATTTGTGAAATTCCAGGATATGCCGAAAAACCAAAAAAATATTGATGCACAATCCGTAAGTTTCCGTGACACACCGGAAATCAAACGGAAGCATCGTTGCATAAATTAAGTGAGGTTCCGTAACATTCCGTAAGTCAAAAAGGGGATGATTATGTAATCCGCAAGGTTCCGTAACATTACGGAAAGAAAACAAGTATCGTTACGAAATTCGTAAGTTTCCGTAACTTTACGAAAAAAGAATCACCAAAAAACAGCAGAGGGGGGTGCACTTAGTAAAAATGGGGGTGCAAATAGCACCCAGGCCCATTTGGGCCCTCCAGAAGATTCCTCCAGAAGGCGGTTGCTTCTGGAGGAAGCAACCCTGCTCGCCTGGGCGAGCTGAGCTCGCCTGGGCGAGCTGGGCGGCAACCACCTCCCCTATTTTGCTATAAATAGGGGAGGAAATGAAGAAGGAAGGGATCCCAGCCCCTTAGGCACTTCTCTCTCTTTGGAAATTGCTTGGAAAAATTGTTTCCGTGAAGAAAATCTAAGCCGAGGCGCTTCCGAAATGTTTCCGTAACGTTTTCCGTGAGGAATCTCGCAAAGGTTTCAACCGTTCTTCGACGTTCTTCATTCGTTCTTCATCGTTCTTCGATCTTCAACGGGTAAGTACCTCGAACCAAGCTTTTCGATTCATTCTATGCACCCGTAGTGGTCCACATTGTGTTTCGTGCATTTTTATTCTCATTTTGTCTACTTTTTATACCCCCTGTTGACGTGCTTAAGCCATTTTACTTAAGTCATTTCTCGCTTAACTTAAAAATAAAATAAATTTCCACCGAACGTTTGAATTGTATTATCCATTAACTTCGGTTAAAATAAATTCCGACCGTTCGGTCGTGCCGTAACCACGTTGGAAATCAAAAAGAGGTAAAAAAATAATATAATAATCAAAAAGACATCTTTTAGTAAAATAAAGCGGAAAATCAATCGGACGTTTTCTCTTTGGGATTTCTCATTCTTAATCGAATTGATTAATAACTAAAGTGAAACTAAAGGCTAAAATCAATTCGCCTAGTCAAGCTCGTCCATAAAAATAGGCTTTTAAAGTTTGTCATTTCATTTTCTCACTAAGTAAAATGGATCATTTTTAAGGTCCAACGCCTTAAAATGATCACCACTTAAGTAAAAAAGAATCACTTGACAAAAAGAAAGAACTACGTAGGTCTGAGTTCCTCATTGAGGATACGTAGGAGCAAAAGCCCCGCTTTTGTCGACCACCCCAAGAGATCGTTAATGGTCCAATGCCTTAACGTTTCTCTCCTTTCAAAAACAAGAGATCGTTAATGGTCCAATGCCTTAACGTTTCTCTCCTTTCAAAAACAAGAGATCGTTAATGGTCCAATGCCTTAACGTTTCTCTCCTTTCAAAAACAAGAGATCGTTAATGGTCCAAAGCCTTAACGCTTCTCCCCTTTCCAAAATCAAAAGACCGTTTAATGGTTCAACACCTTAAATGACCTTTTGTTCAATAAAAAACATATTTTGCAAAAAGGACAAAAACAACTTAACCAAATACTTTGTTCCAAAAGAACTACGTAGGTCTGATTTTCTCATCCCAAATTGAGGAATACGTAGGAGCAAAGGGAAACACCCTTGTCGACCACAAAAAAGAAAAAATATAAAAAGGGTATAAAGGATATAAGAACATAAAAGGGAACATAAAAATCAAAGTCATGTTTGCACATTCGATTAAAGGCTGCCGTCCCTTGGGACGGGCGTGTGGGGTGCTAATACCTTCCCCGTGCGTAAATACAACTCCCGAACCTTTCACTTAAAAAGTTCGTAGATCGCGTCTTTTCCGGTTTTTCCGACGTTTTCCTCAAATAAACGTTGGTGGCGACTCCGCGCGTATTCCTTTCGTGGAACACGCATCCCGCGAGTCTCGCGTCGCCCTCCCGCCGAAGGGTAGGTTGCGACAATTAGCTACACAATTGAATCAACAACAGTCCCAGAATTCTGACAAGCTACCTTCTCAAGCTGTCCAAAATCCAAAAAATGTCAGTGCCATTTCATTGAGGTCGGGAAAACAGTGTCAAGGACCTCAACCCGTAGCACCTTCCTCATCTGCAAATGAACCTGCCAAACTTCACTCTACTCCAGAAAAAGGTGATGACAAAAATTTACCTAACAATTTCTGTGCAGGTGAATCTTCTTCCACAGGTAATTCTGATTTGCAGAAGCAGCACATTCCCCCTCTTCCATTCCCTCCAAGAGCAGTTTCCAACAACAAAATGGAAGAGGCAGAGAAAGAGATCTTGGAAACATTTAGAAAAGTAGAGGTAAATATACCTCTGTTGGATGCAATAAAGCAAATTCCAAGATATGCCAAATTCTTGAAGGAGTTGTGCACTAATAAGCGGAAGCTTAAAGGAAGTGAACGGATTAGCATGGGCAGAAATGTCTCCGCATTGATTGGTAAATCTGTTCCTCAAATTCCTGAAAAATGCAAAGATCCAGGTACATTCAGCATACCTTGTACTATAGGGAATAGTAAGTTTGACAATGCCATGCTAGATTTAGGAGCTTCTGTTAGTGTTATGCCTCTGTCTATTTTTAATTCTCTATCTCTAGGCCCCTTGCACCCATAGGAATGTCTCCTTATCAGGTTGTCTTTGGAAAGGCATGTCATCTTCCAGTGGAAATTGAGCACAAAGCTTACTGGGCAGTGAAGACTTGCAACTTCTCTATGGATCAAGCTGGTGAGGAAAGAAAGTTGCAACTGAGTGAGTTTGATGAAATCCGCCTAGAAGCCTACGAGAATGCCAAGTTCTACAAAGAAAAGACCAAGAAGTTCCATGATAGCATGATAGTTAAAAAGGACTTCATGGTTGGGCAAAAAGTGTTATTGTATAATTCTAGACTTGGACTCATGAGTGGTAAGTTGAGGTCTAAGTGGATTGGTCCTTTTGTTGTTACTAATGTTTTTCCTTATGGTACAGTTGAGATCAAAAGCGACTCCACAAACAAGAGCTTCAAGGTCAACGGACATCGACTTAAGCCATTCCTCACGAACCCTTCTTTAGTGGACGTAGTGGTGGAAGAGACTTCCTTACTCCACCCTACTCTTCCTCCACCATGACTTAGGGAGTTTTTCTTTTTCTATCTCCTTCTTTGCTTTTATTACACTTGTCCGATTCTCTTTGATGATTTAATTGTTTTTAATCTTTTAATTGTGCTACATTGAGGACAATGTGTTGTTTAAGTATGGGGGAGAGTGTTCTTTTGTTTTGCTAGTTTTGTTGGTTTTGTTAATTTGTTAGTTGTGTTAATTTGTTAATGTTGTTAGTTTTGTTGGATTTTTAGTTTAATATTTTGGGTCAATTTTGTGTGCATGTACGACTTTGCATGTTTTTCTTTGAATTATAGGATATGTTCAAGAAATGGATAATTGTTTTGAAAATAAAAGTTCTTGACATTTTGTGACTTGAAATCCTTGATTCTCCTCTACATGTCATGATAGTTTTGAAAGCCCAATTTGAAAGTGATGAGTTTACCTTTGTGAGAATTTGAGCCATCCATCATCATAATCAATTGGTGTGTTTTGCCCCATTGATTGCTTGCACAATAGCCTTGGCGTGATTCTTGTTGATGCTTCCTAATTCACATGCATATTTGGAAATGATTGAGGCAATTTTGTTCTTATAAGCTTCTAGCCAAATGGACTTACCTTGAATTAATTCCTTTGATAGTCCTTTTGAGCCTTGTTTTCCTTTCCTTGTTTTGAAGCTCACTACAAGCCTTAAATGAAAAACCATGATATCACCATATCCCTAAGGAATTTTGGAGCTTTGGAATTGTTTTGGGAATAAGTGTGGGGGGTTTTTGTTTCATTGGATAACTTGTTTTGTTGGCTATGCTTCATGATGTATTTTGGGCCATACTTGATGTACATTGTATATTGGTTAAATGTTGGACATGCTGAATGAAATGTTGTTTCTCAAAGGCTATAGAGTAAAAAAAAAAATTCGAAAAAAAAAAGAAAGAAAAAAAAAGAAAAGAAAAGAAAAAGAAAAGCAATAAAGTTGAGTGAATAAGATCTTAAATGGCACAAGAATGATGAAACTCTTGGTTCTACTATTTATGTTTAAATTTTATCTTTACTTCTTTTTATTTTCTTATTTTTTCTTAATATGCACTTATTCCCCATTGCTCCTCTATCCCTTTGGGATTTAGCCACTTATTCCATATTTTTCCATACCTTGTCCTTGGCCCCATTACAACCTTAAAAGACCTTTTGATCCTCATGTGCTTGTGTTTATGGGTTGATAGTCAATTTTAGAATCTTGCCAAGTTTATGTGGTGTTTGCTTTCATGGGTGCTTTGAGGGTAAATAGTAGCCTAGACACTTGAGAGATAGAGTGTATATCTTGTGAGGCTTTATCACTTTTCATTCTTGAGCTAATTAACTATTTTGCCATGATTGGGTTGCTTGGATGATTTTCATGAATGTCTTGACTTTTTGGATCTCCTTATGTTAGATGTCACCCATTCCTTTCATTCCTTGATGTTCATTGAGAAATATGTGAATGTTTTTGTTTGTCTCCCTTTGATATCCTTGGATTTTGTTCTTTGTTTCATTTTGCCCAGGAGTGCAAAAGGCTAAGTATGGGGGGTTTTGATGTGTCATCATTTTCTTCTATTTTCTAAACCCTTTTTGCACCATTTTAATTATTGATTGGTCTTAATTGTCAATTAATCAGGCAGTTTTATTATTTGGGCTCATTTAGCTAATTTGATGTTTTTAATCTAATTTCAGGAATTAATGAAACATTGGGCTTAATCCGGATTTTGGTCATGGACTTGAACAGGGCAAATTAAGCAGCGCTTACCTTAGTTAATTAGGAAATTTCGCAATTTTATTTTATGTTGTTCAGTGTTTATTTCATTTTGGGCCAGAGTATTGTAATAGGGCCCAGTGACTTTGAGTGACTCTTTTTAAATAGCAGCCTTGGGATACGTGTAAGGCTATTCTGTTATGCTATTCATTATTCAGAGCTTTTGTTTTAGGGTTTTCGTTTTTTTGCTTTGATGCTACTGTTCACGTAATGCAATTTTACGTTTTCTGCTTCTAATTACAATTTCGTTCTTGCTTCTTCTTCTACTCTCATTTACGTTTCTGTTCCATTTACATTTCTGTTCATTTACGTTTCTGCTTCATGTTTCATTTGCGTTTTCTGTTTGAATCCATGGAAGGCTAGATTTTCTGGTGTTGTTTCCTTTTGAGGACGAAGCCCAACTCTCTTTGAGGTTTCGCTTGTAATGTGGTTTCCTGGCAGTTCTCCCTTCACCAGTATCCCAAATTCGTGAATATTAATCAGTGCATGCTTCGTGTTCGATTAATTGCCTCTGAGCCTAACTTGCGTTCATGCTTAATGGATGAAGGGCTAACTGGTGTATGTGGTGCCTAATCACGTATTGAAAACCCTAAGTTGATTTTCGCTTAGTAAATTGAAATAGGGTTGGATTAAGTGGTTGAGTGTTAGGGACGAATTCTCCATAACCCAGGATAAGAGAATGGCTTCTGAATCAGAGGAAACAACCCGTTTTTAATATTAGTAGTGTCATACCCTAATTTCGTCCGGGGACCTTTGCTTGATGACATGCGACTTTTATTTGGTCCTTGTAAGGTGCTTGGCACCCATCATTAGGCAATTTGTGAAATTCTGGGACGTGCTAGAAAACAAAAGAAAATATTGATGCACAATCCGTGAGGTTTCGTGACACACCGGAAATCAAATGGAAGCATCGTTGCACAATTAGTGAGGTTCCGTAACATTCCGTAAGTCAAAAAGGGGATGATTATGTAATCCACAAGGTTCTGTAACATTACGGAAAGAAAACAAGTATCGTTACGAAATTCGTAAGTTTCCGTAACTTTACGAAAAAAGAATCACCAAAAAAAGGCAGGGGTTCTTAGTAAAAATGGGGGTGCAAATAGCAACCAGGCCCACTTGGGCCCTCCAGAAGATTCCTCCAGAAGACTGTTGCTTCTGGAGGAAGCAACCCTGCTCGCCTGGGCGAGCTGGGCGGCAAGCATCTCCCTTATTTTGCTATAAATAGGGGAGGAAGTGAGAAGGAAAAGGGTTCAGCCCCTTAGGCACTTCTCTCTCTTTCGAATTTGCTTGGAAAAATTGTTTCCGTGAAGAAAATCTAAGCCGAGGCGCTTCCGAAACGTTTCCGTAACGTTTTCCGTGAAGAATTTCGCAAAGGTTTCGACCGTTCTTCAATGTTCTTCATTCGTTCTTCATCGTTCTTCGATCTTCAACGGGTAAGTACCTCAAACCAAGCTTTTCGATTCATTCTATGTACCCGTGGTGGTCCACATTGTGTTTTGTGTATTTCTATTCTCGTTTCATTTACTTTTCATACCCCCTTGTGACGTGCTTAAGCCATTTTATTTAAGTCATTTCTCGCTTAACCTAAAAATAAAATAAATTTCCACCGATCGTTTGAATTGTATCATCCGTTAATTTTGGTTAAAATGAATTCCGACCGTTCGATCATGCCGTAACCACATTGGAAATCAAAAAAAGAGGTAAAATAATAATATAATAATCAAAAAACGTCTTTTAGTAAAATAAAGCGGAAAATCAATCGGACGTTTTCTCTTTGGGATTTCTCATTCTTAATTGAATTGACTAATAACTAAAGTGAAACTAAGGCTAAAATCAACTCGCCTAGTCAAGCTCGTCCATAAATATAGGTTTTTGAAGTTTGTCATTTCAAATTCTTACTAAGTAAAATGGATCATTTTCAAGGTCCAACGCCTTAAAATGATCACCTTTTAAGTAAAAAGGAATCACTTGATAAAAGAACTACGTAGGTCTGATTTCCTCATCGCAAATTGGGGAATACGTAGGAGCAAAGGGAAACACCCTTGTCGACCACAAAAAGAGTAAAAATAAAAAGGGTATAAAGGATATAAAGACATAAAAAGGGAACGTAAAAATCAAAGTCATGTTTGCACATTCGATTAAAGGCTGTCGTCCCTTGGGACGGACGTGTGGGGTGCTAATACCTTCCCCGTGCGTAAATACAACTCCCGAACCTTTCACTTAAAAGTTCGTAGATCACATCTTTTCCGGTTTTTCCGACGTTTTCCTCAAATAAACGTTGGTGGCGACTCCGCCCGTATTCCTTTCGTGGAACACGCATCCCGTGAGTCACGCGTCACCCTCCCGCCGAAGGGTAGGTTGCGACAAGTAGTTTCATATTCCAGTTTACTTGTTCTGCTCTTTAATCACAAAACAAACAAACCCCCCCCCCCAATCGTTACTGTTACTGCAAGTATATTATAAACATTTGGTTTGTCACTGCTCGTTGGGAAACGACCTAGGATCACTTCCTAGTTACTGCATTTTTATGTTTATTTGATTCGGGTACGGCCTCGATCAGAAGACCAACACGTTGTCTATCTGTCTTCACACACCATTATTCACGTGATCTGCCTTCGTAATAGTTTATTTACATACCTATCCATACCCCCACACAAACCATTTACAACAAGATTCCTATATATTGAACCACAGTTTACCAAGTAAAACAAGTTCCCTGAGAGTTCGATACTCAGTTCTTATCGTTTTATACTACTTACGCGATCCGGTGCACTTGCCGAACATCAAACAGGTACCCAACCTACATTATGGAGCCCTAAATACAAGGACCAAATATAATGACATCCTAATCTAATATGTACAAAGATAATTGGACCCAACCTTGGCCCATGGGCTCAGAAATCTACCCTGAGGTTCATGAGAACCCTAGGGCCTTCTTCCACTGCTCTACCCCAATCCTCTTGGAGCCTCTTGCTCATGGCTCTAGTGACTGGTCCCTTCCTAGGGAGGATTGCATCACGTCCTTCCTTCTATCGGACCCTTGTGCGGCACATTTCCTTGGCATCGCCTTATCACTTTTATAAGGGAAAGACGCAGGCATCTTATCTCTGAGTGGTGACGTCCCTGGTGAAGTGGATCACCAAAGGCTTGGGCTTACCCAAGTTTCCGTCGTCTGACTACATGCATACATCTTCTTCCCCTTTCTTTGCACTACAGACCTCAATCTGCCCCCTGTTCATCATTCCTTGTAGCAGCTCCTCCGCCATTGGACATGTCTGCACATCGTGTGATGTCCCTAGATGCATTAAACAAGAATCTCCTTCATCACCATCAAGGTCAATCATACCAGCCGCATGCAATGCTTCCAATATGAACCGCCTAGAGGTTAACACATTCCCTATCTGCTTCAACCCCCGAGACTCACATTCTTCCACTGCATTCACAGCTGAGCCTCTATGATTGGCGAGTGGATTAGTCCTTACATTTGGATTATCTTCTTGAAATGTCAGCCATCCAACGCCAATCAAGCTTTGTACCTTGTGCTTGAAGGCTACACACTGCTCTATAGAGTGTCCCGGAACACCACCATGATAGGCGCAGGTTGCATTGGGATTGTACCATCGAGAAAAAACAGATTTGTAGACATTCCCCGAGCTCACCATAGCCATTTCGTTGCTGAGCAAATATGGTAGCAGGTCAGCATAAGGCATCGGTATCGGGGTGAACTCTGCGAGTTTTCTTTCCGGGAAGTTCCTCCTTGGGTTTGTGTTGGGGTTGGGATTTCCAGTTGGTCGAGTGATCGAGGCCGTACCCGAATCAAATAAACATGAAAATGCAGTAACTAGGAAGTGATCCTAGGTCGTTTCCCAACGAGCAATGACAAACCAAATGTTCATAATATACTTGCGCAGTAACAGTAATGATTGGGGGGGTTTGTTTGTTTCGTGATTAAAGAGCAGAACAAGTAAACTGGAATTTGAAACTACTAATTATAAAAACGGGTTGTTTCCTCTGATTCAGAAGCCATTCTCTTATCCTGGGTTATGGAGAATTCGTCCCTAACAGTCAACCACTTAATCCAACCCTATTTCAATTTACTAAGCGAAAATCAACTTAGGGTTATCAATACGTGATTAAGCACCACATACACCAGTTACTCCTTCGTCCATTAAGCATGAACGCAAGTTAGGCTCAGAGGCAATTAATCGAACACGAAGCGTGCACTGATTAATGTTCACGAATTTGGGATAACTGGTGAAGGGAAAACTGCCAGGAAACCACATTACAAACGAAACCTCAAAGAGAGTTGGGCTTCATCCTCAAAAGGAAACAACACCAGAAAAACTAGCCTTCCATAGATTCAAACAGAAAACGCAAATGAAACATGAAGTAGAAACGTAAATGAACAGAAACGTAAATGAAACAGAAACGTAATTAAGAGTAGAAGAAGAAGCAAGAACGAAATTGTAATTAGAAGCAGAAAACGTAAAATTGCATTACGTGAACAGTAGCATCAAAGCAGAAAACGTAAAACCCTAAAACAAAAGCTCTGAATAATGAATAGCATAATAGAATAGCCTTGCACGAATCCCAAGGCTGCTATTTAAAAAGAGTCACTCAAAGTCACTGGGCCCTATTACAATACTCTGGCCCAAAATGAAATAAACACTGAACAACATAAAATAAAATTGTGAAATTTCCTAATTAGAAATTAACTAAGGTAAGCGTTGCTTTATTTGCCCTCTTCAAGTCCATAACCAAAATCCGGATTAAGCCCAATGTTTCATTAATTCCTGAAATTAGATTAAAAACATCAAATTAGCTAAATGAGCCCAAATAATAAAACTGCTTGATTAATTGACAATTAAGACCAATCAGTAATTAAAATGGTGCAAAAAGGGTTTAGAAAATAGAAGAAAATGATGGCACATCCAAACCCCCCATACTTAGCCTTTTGCACTCCTGGGCAAAATGAAACAAAGAACAAAATCCAAGGATATCAAAGAGAGACAAACAAAAACATTCACATATTTCTCAATGAACATCAAGGAATGAAAGGAATGGGTAACATCTAACATAAGGAGATCCAAAAAGTCAAGGCATTCATGAAAATCATCCAAGCAACCCAATCATGGCAAAATAGTTAATCAGCTCAAAAATGAAAAGTGATAAAGCCTCACAAGATATACACTCTATCTCTCAAGTGTCTAGGCTACTATTTACCCTCAAAGCACCCATGAAAGCAAACACCACATAAACTTGGCAAGATTCTAAAATTGACAATCAACCCACAAACACAAGCACATGAGGATCAAAAGGTCTTTTAAGGTTGTAATAGGGCCAAGGACAAGGTATGGAGAAATATGGAATAAGTGGCTAAATCCCAAAGGAATAGAGGAGCAATGGGGAATAAGTGCATATTAAGAAAAAAATAAAAAGAAGTAAAGATAAAATTTAAACATAAAGAGTAGAGTAGAACCAAGAGTTTCATCATTCTTGTGCCATTTAAGATCTTATTCACTCAACTTTATTGCTTTTCTTTTTCTTTTTTCGAATTTTATTTTTTTTTACTCTATAGCCTTTGAGAAACAACATTTCATTCAGCAAGCCCAACATTTAACCAATATACAATGTACATCAAGTATGGCCGAAAATACATCATGAAGCATAGCCAACAAAACAAGTTATCCAATGAAACAAAAACCCCCCACACTTATTCCCAAAACAATTCCAAAGCTCCAAAATTCCTTAAGGATATGGTGATATCATGGTTTTTCATTTAAGGCTTGTAGTGAGCTTCAAAACAAGGAAAGGGAAACAAGGCTTAAAAGGGCTATCAAAGGAATTAATTCAAGGTAAGTCCATTTGGCTAGAAGCTTATAAGAACAAAATTGCCTCAATCATTTCCAAATATGCATGTGAATTAGGAAGCATCAACAAGAATCAAGCCAAGGCTATTGTGCAAGCAATCAATGGGGCAAAACACACCAAATGATTATGATGATGGATGGCTCAAATTATCACAAAGGTAAACTCATCACTTTCAAATTGAGCTTTCAAAACTATCATGACATGTAGAGGAGAATCAAGGATTTCAAGTCACAAAATGTCAAGAACTTTTATTGTCAAAACAATTACCCATTTCTTGAACATATCCTATAATTCAAAGAAAAACATGCAAAGTCGTACATGCACACAAAATTGACCCAAAATATTAAACTAAAAATCCGACGAAACTAACAACATTAACAAATTAACAAAACCAACAAAACTAGCAAAACCAAAGAACACTCCTCCCCATACTTAAACAACACATTGTCCTCAATGTAGCACAATTAAAACATTAAAAACAATTAAATCATCAAAGAGAATCGGACAAGTGTAATAAAAGCAAAGAAGGAGATAGGAAAAGAAAAACTCCCTAAGTCATGGTGGAGGAAGAGTAGGGTGGAGTAAGGAAGTCTCTTCCACCACTACGTCCACTAAAGAAGGGTTCGTGAGGAATGGCTTAAGTCGATGTCCGTTGACCTTGAAGCTATTGTTTGTGGAGTCGCTTTTGATCTCAACTGTACCATAAGGAAAAACATTAGTAACAACAAAAGAACCAATCCACTTAGACCTCAACTTACAACTCATGAGTCCAAGCCTAGAATTATACAATAACACTTTTTGCCCAATCATGAAGTCCTTTTTAACTATCATGCTATCATGGAACTTCTTGGTCTTTTCTTTGTAGAACTTAGCATTCTCGTAGGCTTCTAGGCGGATGTCATCTAACTCACTCAGTTGCAACTTTCTTTCCTCACCAGCTTGATCCATAGAGAAGTTGCAAGTCTTCACTACCCAGTAAGC
Source organism: Glycine soja (assembly GCF_004193775.1). Classification (NCBI taxonomy): domain Eukaryota; kingdom Viridiplantae; phylum Streptophyta; class Magnoliopsida; order Fabales; family Fabaceae; genus Glycine; species Glycine soja. The sequence continues at coordinate 38,483 of NW_021143818.1, read as the reverse complement.
TTTGTGCTCAATTTCCACTGGAAGATGACATGCCTTTCCAAAGACAACCCGATAAGGAGACATTCCTATGGGTGCTTTGTAGGCAGTCCGATGTGCCCAGAGAGCATCATCAAGCCTGGTACTCCAATCTTTCCTGCTTGGCTGCACAATCTTCTCTAAAATTCGCTTGATTTCCCGGTTAGAAATTTCTGCCTGTCCATTGGTCTGGGGGTGGTATGGTGTGGATACCCTGTGTACCACCTCGTACTTTTTAAGCAGGGCATGCATTTATCCTGTTGCAAAAATGGGTTCCTTGATCACTAACAATTTCTTTAGGTACTCCAAACCTGCAAAATAGATTAGACCCGACAAAGTCTGCAACAACTTTAGCATCATTAGTTCTAGTGGGCTTGGCTTCCACCCATTTTGAAACATAGTCAACTGCAAGGAGAATGTAAACATAACCAAAAGAGACAGGAAAAGGGCCCATGAAATCTATACCCCAAACATCAAACACCTCACAGAATAGCATAGGTTGTTGAGGCATTTGTTGTCGCCATGTAAGTGTATTTCCTGCTCTCTGACACTGCTCACAAGTGCTGTAGATCTTCCACGCATCTTTAAAGATGGTGGGCCAATAAAAACCACAATCAAGCACTTTGTGAGCTGTCCTTTGAACACCTAGATGACCTCCCGGTGCGGAAGAATGACAGAACTGCAGGACTGAGTCAGTCTCATGATCTGGAATGCATCGTCTAATTACCTGATCACTGCACAATTTCCACAAGTAGGGGTCATCCCAAATAAAATGCTTAGCATCACTTTTAATTTTATCTTTTTGGGCCTTAGATGCTAAGGGAGGAAAAACAGAGGCAACTAAATAATTGACAATGTTAGCAAACCAGGGAGTAGAAAGAGAGTCAGAAATACTATACAGTATATACAAATGATCATCCGGGAAATCATCCCGAATGGGTGAATCCGCATCTGATACACGTTCGATCCGACTCAAATGATCAGCAACTAGATTTTGTGCTCCGCTCCTATCACGGATCTCCAAGTCAAACTCGTGGAGCCAGAGCATCCATCGGATCAACCTAGGCTTAGAATCAGCCTTCTTCAACAAGTACTTTAGAGCTGCATGGTCAGTGTAAACAATAATGCGGGTACCAAGCAAATAAGATCGAAATTTTTCAAGAGCAAAAACTATGGCTAGAAGCTCTTTCTCAGTAGTAGTATAATTCGCTTGGGCAGCATCTAAAGTCCTAGAAGCATAATATATCACCCTGGGCAATTTATCAATTTTCTAAGCAAGGACAGTCCCCAATGCATAATTTGATGCATCACACATAAGCTCAAAAGGGGCTGTCCAATCGGGTGCCTGCATGATGGGGGTGGTAGTCAGCGCTATTTTGAGGCAATCAAAAGCCTCTTTGCATCTGTCATTAAAGTCAAACTCCACCTCCTTTTGCAACAAGTTGGACAGTGGAAGGGCTACTTTGCTAAAATCCCTTATAAAGCGCCTGTAGAATCTTGCATGACCAAGAAAAGATCGCACCTCTCGCACACAAGAGGGGTAAGGCAATTGTGAAATAACAGAAATTTTTGCAGGATCTACTTCAATACCCTTATTGGAAATAATGTGGCCTAAAACTATACCTTGCTCAACCATAAAATGACATTTTTCAAAATTTAGAACAAGGTTAGTTTCAATGCATCTATTCAAAACTTTTTCCAAACTATCCAAACAACCATCAAAAGAGGATCCATATGCAGTGAAATCATCCATAAACACCTCTATGCAATTTTCTAAAAAATCACTGAAAATACTAATCATGCACCGCTGGAAGGTACCAAGGGCATTGCACAGGCCGAAAGGCATCCTCCTATAAGCAAAAGTGCCGAAGGGGCAGGTGAATGTGGTCTTTTCTTGATCCTCCGGAGCAATAGTAATTTGCATATAACCAGAAAAACCATCAAGGAAACAGTAGTGGGATTTACCTGCCAGGCGTTCAAGCATCTGGTCAATGAATGGTAGGGGAAAATGGTCCTTTTTGGTAACCTGGTTCAGCCTCCTATAGTCAATGCAGACTCTGCAACTGTTCTGCACCCGAGTAGGAATCAGCTCCTCCTTCTCATTTTTTATCACTGTGAGGCCGGTCTTCTTCGGGACTACCAGGACGGGACTCACCCATTGGCTGTCGGAGATAGGAAAAATGATTCCAGCTTGCAAAAGCTTGGTTATCTCCTTCTTCACTACATCAAGAATCACCGGGTTGAGTCTTCTCTGTGGCTGTCTTACTGGTTTAGCTCCATCCTCTAAATTTATTCGATGTTTACATGTGGATGGGCTAATACCAGGAATGTCCGCCAGGGTCCAGCCTATAGCCTTCTTATGCTTCTTGAGAACTGACAACAACTTCTCCTTTTGCTCATTAGCAAGGGAGGCAGATATAATCACTGGAAAACTCTTGCTATCATCCAAGTAAGCGTATTTTAAATTTGATGGCAGAGGCTTCAATTCTGGTGTAGTCGGCTGGACAGTGGTAGAAGGAAATGGTTTCTCAGCCTTTACCTCATAAAGAAAGTCAGAGGTATGTGTACTTCCTGAAACATGGTTAGTCCTATCTGACTCTATAAAATCAATCTCGAGAGGTAAAACACCACCACCAGACATGCAATCAATATCACTCTCAGATTCACTCTCAGCATCAAATTCAGACATATGATCAAGTACAATTTCAGACTCAATGCATGAAGAGTGAGAGGCATGCAGATTAGAATAAAGATCAGTCATGTATTCATCAACAACATGGTCAATTATTTCAGCACGAAATACAGAAAGATCTTCAGATGTGTATTTCATAGCATCCAGAATATTAAAATGAACAGTTATATCACCAAACTCCATGGACAGTGTGCCTGCATAAACATCTATCTTAGTTCTAGCAGTTTTCATAAAGGGTCTGCCAAGAATGATGGGAACTGATCCTTGAGAAAATCCATCTTCCATATTCAAAATATAAAAATCAACAGGGAAAATCAGTTCACCAACTCTAACTAAGACATCTTCTATGAAACCAACAGGATAGGCAACACTACTATTAGCTAAATGAATTACCACATCAGTTGACTGCAAGGGACCTAGAGATAGAGAATTAAAAATAGACAGAGGCATAACACTAACAGAGGCTCCTAAATCTAGCATGGCATTGTCAAACTTACTATTCCCTATAATACAAGGTATGCTGAATGTACCTGGATCTTTGCATTTTTTAGGAATTTGAGGAACAGATTTACCAATCAATGCGGAGACATTTCTGCCCATGCTAATTCGTTCACTTCCTTTAAGCTTCCGCTTATTAGTGCACAGCACCTTCAAGAATTTAGCATATCTTGGAATTTTCTTTATTGCATCCAACAAAGGTATGTTTACCTCTACTTTTCTAAACGTTTCCAAGATCTCTTTCTCTGCCTCTTCCATTTTTTTGTTGGAAACTGCTCTTGGAGGGAATGGATGAGGGGGAATGTGTTGCTTCTGCAAATCAGAATTACCTATGGAAGAAGATTCACCTGCACATAAATTGTTAGGTAAATTTTTGTCATCACCTTTTTCTGGAGTAGAGTGAAGTTTGGCAGGTTCATTTGCAGATGAGGAAGGTGCTACGGGTTGAGGTCCTTGACACTGCTTTCCCGACCTCAATGAAATGGCACTGACATTTTTGGGATTTTGGACAGCTTGAGAAGGTAGCTTGTCAGAATTCTGGGACTGTTGTTGATTCAATTGTGTAGCTAATTGTCCCATCTGATTAGTCAAGCTTTGAATGGAAGCTCTGGTCTCTTATTGAAACTGCATGTTTTGCATAGTCATTTGCCTCACGAGTTCTTCGAGGGAAGGTTGTGGAGCGGCCTCAACCGTTGGTTGTTTCTGGGGTTGTTGTTGTTGTTGGATTGGTGGAGGAATGTATGGTCTGCTTGGGCCAGCAGCATTTTGGAAGGAAGGAGCAGGCTGCTGTTGTTGTTGCTGAGGGCTAGACCATCTGAGATTAGGGTGATTCCTCCATCCAGGGTTGTATCTGTTGCTGGAGAGGTCATAATTGTTCTGCTGTGGTTGATTTTGCTGCTGAGGTTGAGGAGGTCTATTGTAAATATTTGCAGCATAAGCTTCAGGCTGCTCAATTGCTCCAGGTTGTTGCATGGAAGGGCAAAGGTCTGTATGGTGGTCAGCAGAGGAGCACAAACCACAAACCCTTGTGACAAGTACAGATTTCTAATTCAAGGCTAGCTGGGTTACCAAGTTAACCAATGCATCCAGTTTGCCTTCAAGCTTCTTAGTCTCAGATGATGCAGCTTAGTTTGTAGCTACCTCATGCACTCCTCTAATGACTATAACATCATTTCTGGCGCTAAACTGATGGGAGTTGGAAGCCATCTTCTCAATTAAATTCCTGGCTTTAGCAGGAGTCATGTCTCCAAGGGCTCCACCACTGGCAGCATCTATCATACTTCTCTCCATATTACTGAGTCCTTCATAAAAATATTGGAGAAGAAGCTTCTCTGAAATCTGATGGTGAGGGCAACTTGCATATAGTTTTTTAAATCGCTCCCAGTACTCATACAGGCTCTCTCCACTGAGTTTTCTAATACCCGAGATATCTTTCCTGATGGTTGTGGTCCTGGAAGCAGGGAAAATGTTTTCTAAGAATACTCTCTTAAGGTCATCCCAGCTCGTGATGGACCTTGGAGCAAGGTAATACAGCCAGTCCTTTGCCACTCCCTCTAATGAATGAGGAAAAGCCTTCAAATGTTTGTGCGGGTCTTCACCTGCAAGGCCATGAAACTTTGGAAGCAAATGAATCAGTCCAGTTTTAAGAACATATGGGACATCCTCATCAGGGTATTGGATGCATAAGCTTTCGTAGGTGAAATCAGGTGCAGCCATTTCCCTTAGAGTCCTCTCACGGGGTGGAGGTTGTGCCATGTTCTCAGAATGTGCAAAATCAGAATGCTCAGAATCAGAATGCTCAAAATTATAATGCTTCAAATCAGGATGTTCAAAATCACCAATAACAGAATGCACAGATTCACCAGTAATGGAATGCTCAGGATGATCAAAAGGAATAAAATGATGCCTAACTAATCTATGAAATGTCCTATCTATCTCAGGGTCAAAGGGTTGTAAGTCAGATGGATTGCCTCTAGTCATACACTACATTCAGCATGCACAACTAGTTGTCTTGTCATGTAAATAAAGGTGCAGGTTTGAACTACAGCTACCCTCAAATGATATCCAAATGACTTGAAATTTTGTGATCAACCTTATAAAATAATGAGAAGATAGAACAAAAAATTTCAGGCAAAAATTCGAAGTCTAACTATGGAAGCTAAAAATGGTAGGTTAAGAAAAATAAGTGAATAAAACTTGAAAAATAAAAAACTTTTGACAGAATCACTATTTTTGGACGATGGAGACCTCAAATGGCCTGTGGCAGGCTGCCACAACATAGGAAACTTTTTTCTATCCCAAATACATATATAATAATTGCGATTCTGATAACCGGAGCAAAAGTTATGGCCGTTTGAAGTTTCGACAAACACAAAATTTGCTACTTTTTTGGAACTTTCAAATCTGACCAAACTAAAGGCTCTAGCTATTTTTCCCACAAAATATAGGTTAAAAGAAGTTACCACAAAAAAATTCAGCCAAAAATAACAACCCTAGCTACTAAAACAAAAAATCTCAAATAATTCAGCATGGGTGGTCGCTAAAATCCGTCTCTACTTGATTTATACTACTACTCTGTTTTGCCGCAAGCAAAAGTGGTCGCTAAGTCCGTCGCAAAACACTATTCACAGCAAAACACCCAAGACTGAAACAGGGGAAACGCTTAATGGGAAAACTAAAACAGAACACACATTAAACAAAATACCATGACACTAAACAACACTAACACACATACTAACACAATACTAACAATTAATCATAAAACACGAAAGGATTAAACACACAACACTAGCTAGCTATTATGAACCTTTGGACACTGCTCCCCGGCAACGGCGCCAAATTTGATCGAGGTCGTACCCGAATCAAATAAACATGAAAATGCAGTAACTGGGAAGTGATCCTAGGTCGTTTCCCACGAGCAATGACAAACCAAATGTTCATAATATACTTGCGCAGTAACAGTAACGATTGGGGGGGGTTGTTTGTTTCGTGATTAAAGAGCAGAACAAGTAAACTAGAATTTGAAACTACTAATATTAAAAACGGGTTGTTTCCTCTGATTCAGAAGCCATTCTCTTATCCGGGGTTATGGAGAATTCGTCCCTAACAGTCAACCACTTAATCCAACCCTATTTCAATTTACTAAGCGAAAATCAACTTAGGGTTATCAATACGTGATTAAGCACCACATACACCAGTTACCCCTTCGTCCATTAAGCATGAACGCAAGTTAGTCTCAGAGGCAATTAATCGAACACGAAGCGTGCACTGATTAATGTTCACGAATTTGGGATAACTGGTGAAGGGAAAACTGCCAGGAAACCACATTACAAACGAAACCTCAAAGAGAGTTGGGCTTCATCCTCAAAAGGAAACAACACCAGAAAAACTAGCCTTCCATAGATTCAAAAAGAGAACACAAATGAAACATGAAGCAGAAACGTAAATGAACAGAAACGTAAATGAAGCAGAAACGTAAATGAAAGTAGAAGAAGAAACAAGAACGAAATTGTTATTAGAAGCAGAAAATGGAAAGTTGCATTAATAACGAAACAGTAGCATTCAAGCAGAAAAACGTAAAAACCCTCAACAAAGCTCTGAATAATGAATAACATAACAGAATAGCCCTGCACGAATCCCAAGGCTACTATTTAAAAAGAGTCACTCAAAGTCACTGGGCCCTATTACAATACTCTGGCCCAAAACGAAATAAACACTGAACAACATAAAATAAAATTGCGAAATTTCCTAATTAGAAATTAACTAAGGTAAGCGCTTCTTTATTTGCCCTCTTCAAGTCCATAACCAAAATCCAGATTAAGCCCAATGTTTCATTAATTCCTGAAATTAGATTAAAAACATCAAATTAGCTAAATGAGCCCAAATAATAAAACTTCCTGATTAATTGACAATTAAGACCAATCAGTAATTAAAATGGTGCAAAAAGGGTTTAGAAAATAGAAGAAAATGATGGCACATCATCGAGGTTGTGCAAGAAATGGGTTTTGTGGGGGAGGCCTTTGTGGTTGAGTGGGCATTCTCTGTTGGATGGGCATCGGAATGGGAGGAGATCCGATATTGGTTGAGTAATTGTACTGGGGTGGGGGATATTGGTAAGTGGGGTTGTGAGGAGTTTGTTGGGACTTTGTCCATGTGGGAGTTGCGGTTATAGCATGGGCATCTCCCTCTTTTTTCTTAGCTCCACCTGTACTGGTCTTCTTATTTCCCGCACTTGTTGAAGCGACATAATCGAACTTGCCTCTTCTTAGGCCTACTTCAATCCTCTCACCCGCAAATACCAGATCCACAAAGCTTGAAGGCATGTAACCCACCATCTTCTCATAGTAGAACACTGGTAATGTGTCCACTATCATTGTTATCATCTCCCTCTCCATCATTGGAGGTGCTACCTGAGTTGCTAAATCCCTCCACCTCTGGGTGTATTCTTTAAAAGACTCATGCTCCTTCTTGCACATGTTTTGCAATTGTGTTCTATCTAGAGCCATGTCAGAGTTGTATTGATACTACCTGATAAAGGTAGCCATTAAGTCTTTCCAAGAACGGATCCGGGAAGATTCCAGGTTTGTATACCAAGTGATTGCTGCCCCGAACAAACTCTCTTGAAAAAATGAATCAATACTTTCTCATCTTTTGGCGTACACCCCCATCTTCCCAAAATACATCTTTAGGTGGTTTTTGGGACAAGTAGTCCCCTTGTACCTGTCAAAGTCAGGCACTTTGAATTTAGGAGGGATGACGACGTCAGGCACTAGGCACAGTTCCGCCATGTTGGCAAAAGGGTAATCTCCAATCCCCTCAATGACCCTCAGTCTTTCCTCTATAAGATCAAATTTTTCTCTTTCTTCCATGGCAGGAGACAGTCTTCCCACCAAGAAATGTAAGGGTTGCAGCGGGCGATGCTAAGCACCCCCCGAGGTGTTAGGCTGGGGCATGCCACAAAATGCGGGCCCTTCAATGGTATATCTGGAGTATGGCTCAAAGTCAGCCAAAGCATAATCTCGGGGTTCCTCACATGCCCCCCATGGGCTGAGCAAAATGTGCATGCCCCAACTGGGCTTGCTGGCTTTCAAGGGGAACAAGAGCGGAGTGGTCGGCGTTCTCGTCGTGCACATGTACAACATTGGGTGGTGCATAGTTGGGAGGCAAGTCGTATGGTGGGAAGGAGTTCTTGCTTTGCACAACATCGGGACCATCTGTACTTCCCAATGTTTCTCCTCCCTGACTTACCACGTTGGGGACTAGAAGACTGATTTGATTTATGCCAGATAGGTAAGTCGGATCTACCTCAGCGACGACGCTAATGGTAGCAACTACAGCCGCGTTGACCTCCATTATCTTCTTCATGCTCAACATGGCCTCCATCATGGCGGCCATTTGATCTTTCATGGCCTCCATGTCGGCCTTTATCTATTCCTGAACTTCCTCTACTTCGCTCATAATTCTAGCCCTGGCGCGCGTTCGGTAAGGGTGCCGTAAAGCGCATTCATTCTTTTTTGGTTACTATGGTTACTTTTTTATGATAGCAATGACTGCTAAAAAAATTAGTAATGCAACAACTAAATAAACATGAATGCATGATAATGATAAGTTGTTGAAGTATTGAATCCACGTAGAACTTTTAGTAAAGACATAGGGTCAAATCAAATCCCATTTTCATTAAGAAGCAACATCGTTTATCTTTCCAAAGCCAAAGCATAAATACAACACAAACGCCTCAGCAATTCCTAATTATGTGGGTCATTAGTTCGACCATGTGTTGGCAGTAGTCGAAAAGACCATGAACTTCATCGGGAGCCGAGTACGTGTCGGCCATTGCCTTGGCTCTGGCTAACAACCTTGGAAGCTCTTGACTCCCATTCAAAGTGAGAGCGAACCTATCCATCCATTTCATAGCTTCCCTATGCAAGGATTCTATCACCCTCTCTCTTGCTTCCCTTTCAACTTGTAGAGCCGATACCTTCGCAAGTTCATCCTCCAGCCTCTACCCATGACTAGTAGCTAGGTTCACCTTCTCCTTATATTGATCAATAATTTTCAACATATTCTCTTCCATTCTGCTTAGCTGTTCCGTCAAACTTTTCTTCAACCTTTGACAAGCCTTCAACTTATCCTCTAACACCATGCTTTCCACCCTTGACCCGTCCCTTTCAACCCTTCTAAGCTTGAGCTCATTGGTGCTTCCCCATAGAGCCCCTCGGAACTTGTTCCTGCTCTATTCTTCCTTTCAGGCCCTTTTTGTTTCCCGCTCTAATGCTTCGACCCTAGTCATGTTGACATCTCTCAGCTCGTCACACTTTTTCCTGACCCTAGTGACTATTGTCTTTATCTTCTCCTTGACCACTCTCATTTTTTTGAGCTCCACTTTCAAAGCTTGCACTTCTTCGCTTTCCTCAAGGACTTTTGCTTCTTTCCCACTTAGGCCTTTTAGCTTCGGGAGCCAAGTTATCCCTTGCGTTCTAGACTTCAACCACTTGTGATAGCCGTCGATGATGCCATTGCTACTTCCCCTAATCTCCTTATCTTTCCCTTCCACTATATTCCACGCTTTACGGATTCTCTGAAGTATCCTCGCATTAGTTTCATTGAAACCTCGCACGATGAAAGGCGATTTGATCTCCTCTGATGGTGCACCTCTCATAGGGTGGCCTAGCTTATGGAGACGATGGAGACCTCCGGCTGCCACGACATAGGAAATTTTTTTGTACCCAAATACATATATAATAATTGCGATTCTGGTAACCGGAGCAAAAGTTATGGCCGTTTGAAGTTTTGACAAACACAAAATTTGCTACTTTTTTGGAACTTTCAAATCTAACCAAACAAAAAGCAATAGTTGTTTTTCCCACAAAATATGGATTGAAAGAAGTTACCACAAAAAAAATTCAGCCAAAAATAACAACCCTAGCTACTGAAACAAAAAATCCCAAATAATTCAACATGGGTGGTCGCTAAAATCCGTTGCTACATGATTTCTACTACTACTCTGTTTTGCCGCAAGCAAAAGTGGTCGCTAAGTCCGTCGCAAAACACCCAAGACTGAAACAGGGGAGGCGCTTAATAGGAAAACTAAAACAGAGCACACACTAAACAAAATACCAGGACATTAAACAACACTAACACACATACTAACACAATACTAACAATTAATCATAAAACACGAAAGGATTAAACACACAACACTAGCTAGCTATTATGAACCTTTGGATACTGCTCCCTGGCAACGGTGCCAAATTTGATCGAGGCCGTACCCGAATCAAATAAACATGAAAATGCAGTAACTAGGAAGTGATCCTAGGTCATTTCCCAATGAGCAATGATAAACCAAATGTTCATAATACACTTGCAATAGCAGTAATAGTAACGATTGGGGGGGTTTGTTTGTTTTGTGATTTAAAGGACAGAACAAGTAAACTGGAATACGAAACTACTAATATTAAAAATGGGTTGTTTCCTCTAATTTAGAAGCCATTCTCTTATCCTGGGTTATGGAGAATTCGTCCCTAACAGTTAACCACTTAATCCAACCCTATTTCAATTTACTAAGCGAAAATCAAGTTAGGGTTGTCAATACATGATTAGGCAACACATACACCAGTTAGCCCTTCTTCCATTAAGCATGAACGCAAGTTAGGCTCAAAGGCAATTAATCGAACACGAAGCGTGCACTGATTAATGTTCACGAATTTGGGTTAACTCGTGAAGAGGAAACTGCCAGGAAGCCACCTTATAAACGAAACCTCAAAGAGAGTTGGGCTTCGTCCTCAAAAGGAATCAACACCAGAAAATCTAGCCTTCCATAGATTCAAACAGAAAACGCAAATGAAACTAAAAGCAGAAACGTAAATGAAGCAGAAACGTAAATGAAAGTAGAAGAAGAAACAAGAACGAAATTGTTATTAGAAGCAGAAAATGGAAAGTTGCATTAATAACGAAACAGTAGTATTCAAGCAGAAAAACGTAAAAACCCTCAACAAAGCTCTGAATAATGAATAACATAACAGAATAGCCCTGCACGAATCCCAAGGCTGCTATTTAAAAAGAGTCACTCAAAGTCACTGGGCCCTATTACAATACTCTAGCTGAAAACGAAATAAACACTAATCCACATAAAATAAAATTGCGAAATTTCCTAATTAGAAATTAACTAAGGTAAGCGCTGCTTTATTTGCCCTCTTCAAGTCCACAACCAAAATCCGGATTAAGCCCAATGTTTCATTAATTCCTGAAATTAGATTAAAAACATCAAATTAGCTAAATGAGCCCAAATAATAAAACTGCCTAATTAATTGACAATTAAGACCAAGTGGTAATTAAAATAGTGCTAAAAGGGTTTAGAAAATAGAAGAAAATGATGGCACATCAAAACCCCCCATACTTAGCCTTTTGCACTCCTAGGCAAAATGAAACAAAGAACAAAATCCAAAGATATCAAAGAGAGACAAACAAAAACATTCACATATTTCTCAATGAACATCAAGGAATGAAAGGAATGGGCAACATCTAACATAAGGAGATCCAAAAAGTCAAGACATTCATGAAAATCATCCAAGCAACCCAATCATGGCAAAATAGTTGATCAGCTCAAGAATGAAAAGTGATAAAGCCTCACAAGATATACACTCTATCTCTCAAGTGTCTAGCTACTATTTACCCTCAAAGCACCCATGAAAACAAACACCACATAAACTTGGCAAGATTCTAAAATTCACAATCAACCCATAAACACAAGCGCATGAGGATCAAAAGGTCTTTTAAGGTTGTAATGGGGCCAAGGACAAGGTATGGAAAAATATGGAATAAGTGGTTGAATCCCAAAGGAATAGAGGAGCAATGGGGAATAAGTTCATATTAAAAAAAATAAGAAAATAAAAAGAAGTAAAGATAAAATTTAAACATAAAGAGTAAAACCAAGAGTCTCATCATTCTTTTGTCATTTAAGATCTTATTCATTCAACTTTATTGCTTTTCTTTTTCTTTTTCGATTTTTTTTATGTACGTAGCCTTTGAGAAACAACATCTCATTCAACATGTCCAACATTTAACCAATATACAATGTACATCAAGTGTGGCCCAAAATACATCATGAAGCATAGCCAACAAAACATGGTATCCAATGAAACAAAAACCCCCACACTTATTCCCAAAACAATTCCAAAGCTCCAAAATTCCTTAAGGATATGGTGATATCATGGTTTTTCATTTAAGGCTTGCAGTGAGCTTCAAAACAAGGAAAGGGAAACAAGGCTCAAAAGGGCTATCTAAGGAATTAATTCAAGGTAAGTCCATTTGGCTAGAAGCTTATGAGAACAAAATTGCCTCAATCATTTCCAAATATGCATGTGAATTAGGAAGCATCAACAAGAATCAAGCCAAGGCTATTGTGCAAGCAATCAATGGGGCAAAACACACCAAATGATTATGATGATGGATGGCTCAAATTCTCACAAAGGTAAGCTCATCACTTTCAAATTGAGCTTTCAAAACTATCATGACATGTAGAGGAGAATCAAGGATTTCAAGTCACAAAATGTCAAGAACTTTTATTGTCAAAACAATTACCCATTTCTTGAACATATCCTATAATTCAAAGAAAAACATGCAAAGTCGTACATGCACACAGAATTGACCCAAAATATTAAACTAGAAATCCGACGAAACTAACAACATTAACAAATTAACACAACTAACAAATTAACAAAACCAACAAAACTAGCAAAACCAAAGAACACTCCCCCCCCCCCCCCATACTTCAACAACACCTTGTCCTCAATGTAGCACAACTAAAAGATTAAAAACAATTAAATCATCAAATAGAATCGGACAAGTGTAATAAAAGCAAAGATGGAGATAGGAAAAGAAAAACTCCCTAAGTCATGGTGGAGGAAGAGTAGGGTGGAGTAAGGAAGTCTCCTCCACCACTACGTCCACTAAAGAAGGGTTCGTGAGGAATTGCTTAAGTCGATGTCCGTTGACCTTGAAGCTCTTGTTTGTGGAGTTGCTTTTGATCTCAACTGTACCATAAGGAAAAACATTAGTAACAACAAAAGGACCAATCCACTTAGACCTCAACTTACCACTCATGAGTCCAAGCCTAGAATTATACAATAACACTTTTTGCCCAACCATGAAGTCCTTCTTAACTATCATGCTATCATGGAACTTCTTGGTCTTTTCTTTATAGAACTTGGCATTCTCGTAGGCTTCTAGGCGGATTTTATCTAACTCACTCAGTTGCAACTTTCTTTCCTCACCAGCTTGATCCATAGAGAAGTTGCAAGTCTTCACTGCCCATTATGCTTTGTGCTCAATTTCCACTGGAAGATGACATGCCTTTCCAAAGACAACCCGATAAGGAGACATTCCTATGGTTGCTTTGTAGGCAGTCCGATGTGCCCAAAGAGCATCATCAAGCCTGGTACTCCAATCTTTCCTACTTGGCTGCACAATCTTCTCTAAAATTCTCTTGATCTCCCTGTTAGAAATTTCTGCCTGTCCATTGGTCTGGGGGTGGTATGGTGTGGATACCCTGTGTACCACCCCGTACTTTTTAAGCAGGGCATGCATTGTTCTGTTGCAAAAATGGGTTCCTTGATCACTAACAATTGCTTTAGGTACTCCAAACCTGCAAAACAGATTAGACCTGACAAAATCTGCAACACCTTTAGTATCATTAGTTCTAGTGGGCTTGGCTTCCACCCATTTTGAAACATAATCAACTGCAAGGAGAATGTAAACATAACCAAAAGAGACAGGAAAAGGGCCCATGAAATCTATACCCCAGACATAAAACACCTCACAGAATAGCATAGGTTGCTGAGGCATTTGTTGTCGCCATGTAAGTGTATTTCCTGCTCTCTGACACTGCTCACAAGTGCTGCAGATCTTCCACGCATCTTTAAAGATGGTGGGCCAATAAAAACCACAATCAAGCACTTTGCGAGCTGTCCTTTGAACACCCAGATGACCTCCCAGTGCAGAAGAATGACAGAACTGCAGGACTGAGTCAGTTTCATGATCTGGAATGCATCGTCTAATTACCTGATCACTGCACAAATTCCACAAGTAGGGGTCATCCCAAATAAAATACTTAGCATCACTTTTAATTTTATCTTTTTGGGCCTTAGATGCTGAAGAAGGAAAAACAGAAGCAACTAAATAATTGGCAATGTTAGCAAACTAGGGAGTAGAAAGAAAGTCAGAAATACTATACAGTATATACAAATGATCATCCGGGAAATCATCCCGAATGGGTGAATCCGCATCCGTTACACGTTCGATCCGACTCAAATGATCAGCAACTAAATTTTGTGCTCCGCTCCTATCACGGATCTCCAAGTCAAACTCTTGGAGCCAGAGCATCCATCGGATCAACCTAGGCTTAGAATCAGCCTTCTTCAACAAGTACTTTAGAGCTGCATGGTCAGTATAAACAATAATGCGGGTACCAAGCAAATAAGATCGAAATTTTTCAAGAGCAAAAACTATGGCTAGAAGCTCCTTCTCAGTAGTAGTATAATTCGCTTGGGCAGCATCTAAAGTCCTAGAAGCATAGTATATCACCCTGGGCAATTTATCAATTTTCTGAGCAAGGACAGCCCCCAATGCATAATTTGATGCATCACACATAAGCTCAAAAGGGGCTATCCAATCGAGTGCCTGGATGATGGGAGTGGTAGTCAGCGCTCTTTTGAGGCAATCAAAAGCCTCTTTGCATCTGTCATTAAAGTCAAACTCCAGCTCCTTTTGCAACAAGTTGGACAGTGGAAGGGCTACTTTGCTAAAATCCCTTATAAAGCGCCTGTAGAATCCTGCATGACCAAGAAAAGATTGCACCTCTCGCACACAAGAGGGGTAAGGCAATTGTAAAATAACCGAAATTTTTGCAGGATCTAATTCAATACCCTTATTGGAAATAATGTGACCTAAAACTATACCTTGCTCAACCATAAAATGACATTTTTCAAAATTTAGAACAAGGTTAGTTTCAATGCATCTATTCAAAACTTTTTCCAAACTATCCAAACAACCATCAAAAGAGGATCCATACACAGTGAAATCATCCATAAACACCTCTTTGCAATTTTCTAAGAAATCACTGAAAATACTAATCATGCACCGTTGGAAGGTACCAGGGGCATTGCATAGGCCGAAAGGCATCCTCCTATAGGCAAAAGTGTCGCAGGGGCAGGTGAATGTGGTCTTTTCCTGATCCTCAGGAGCAATAGTAATTTGCATATAACCAGAAAAACCATCAAGGAAATAGTAGTGAGATTTACCTACCAGGCGTTCAAGCATCTGGTCAATGAATGGCAGGGGAAAATGGTCCTTTTTGGTAACCTGGTTCAGCCTCCTATAGTCCACGCAAACTCTCCAACTGTTCTGCACCCAAGTAGGAATCAGCTCCTCCTTCTCATTTTTATCACTGTGAGGCCGATCTTCTTCGGGACTACCTGGACGGGACTCACCCATTCGCTGTCGGAGATAGGATAAATGATTCCAGCTTGCAAAAGCTTGGTTATCTCCTTCTTCACTACATCAAGAATCACCGGGTTGAGTCTTCTCTGTGGCTGTCTTACTGGTTTAGCTCCATCCTCTAAATTTATTCGATGCATGCATGTGGATGGGCTAATACCAGGAATGTCTGCCAGGGTCCAGCCTATAGCCTTCTTATGCTTCTTGAGAACAGACAACAACTTCTCCTCTTGCTCATCAGCAAAGGAGGCAGATATAATCACTTGAAAACTTTTGCTATCATCCAAGTAAGCGTATTTTAAATTTGATGGCAGAGGCTTCAATTCTGGTGTGGTCGGTTGGATAGTGGTAGAAGAAGATGGTTTCTCAGCCTGTACCTCATAAAGAAAGTTAGAGGTATGTGTACTTCCTGAAACATGGTTAGTCCTATCTGACTCTATAAAATCAATCTCGAGAGGTAAAACACCACCACCAGACATGCAATCAATATCGATTTCAGATTCACTCTCAGCATCAAATTCAGACATATGATCAAGTACAATTTCAGACTCAATGCATGAAGAGTGAGAGGCATGCAGATTAGAATAAAGATCAGTCATGTATTCATCAACAACATGGTCAATTATTTCAGCACGAAATACAGAAAGATCTTCAAATGGGTATTTCATAGCATCCAGAATATTAAAATGAACAGTTATATCACCAAACTCCATGGATAGTGTGCCTGCATATACATCTATCTTAGTTCTAGTAGTTTTCATAAAGGGTCTGTCTAAAATGATGGGAACTGATCCTTGAGAAAATCCATCTTCCATATTCAAAATATAAAAATCAACAGGGAAAATCAGTTCACCAACTCTAACTAAGACATTTCTATGAAACCAACAGGATAGGCAACACTTTTATTAGCTAAATGAATTACCACATCAGTTGACTGCAAGGGACCTAGAGATAGAGAATTAAAAATAGACAGAGGCATAACACTAACAGAAGCTCCTAAATCTAGCATGGCATTGTCAAACTTACTATTCCCTATAATACAAGGTATGCTGAATGTACCTGGATCTTTACATTTTTCAGGAATTTGGGGAACAGATTTACCAATCAATGCGGAGACATTTCTGCCCATGCTAATTCGTTCACTTCCTTTAAGCTTCCGCTTATTAGTGCAAAGCTCCTTCAAGAATTTAGCATATCTTGGAATTTGCTTTATTGCATCCAGCAGAGGTATGTTTACCTCTACTTTTCTAAATGTTTCCAAGATCTCTTTCTCTGCCTCTTCCAATTTTTTGTTGGGAACTGCTCTTGGAGGGAATGGAAGAGGGATGTGCTGCTTCTGCAAATCAGATTTACCAGTGGAAGAAAATTCACCTGCACAGAAATTGTTAGGTAAATTTTTGTCATCACCTTTTTCTGGAGTAGAGTGAAGTTGGACAGGTTCATTTGCAGATGAGAAAGGTGCTACAGGTTGAGGTCCTTGACACTGTTTTCCCGACCTCAATGAAATGGCACTGACATTTTTGGGATTTTGGACAGATTGAGAAGGCAGCTTGTCAGAATTCTGGGACTGTTGTTGATTTAATTGTGTAGCCAATTGTCCCATCTAATTAGTTAAGCTCTGAATAGAGGCTCTGGTCTCTTGTTGAAACTGTATGTTTTGCATAGTCATTTGCCTCACAAGTTCTTCGAGGGAAGGTTGTGGAGGGATGTTGTTGTTGTTGTTGTTGGTTGTTTCTGGGGCCGTTGTTGTTGTTGGATTGGTGGAGGAATGTATGGTCTGCTTGGGCCAGCAGCATTTTGGAAGGAAGGAGCAGGTTGTTGTTGTTGTTGCTGAGGGCTAGACCATCTGAGATTAGGGTGATTCCTCCATCCAGGGTTGTATTTGTTGCTGGAGAGGTCATAATTGTTCTGTTGTGGTTGACTTTTCTGCTGAGGTTGAGGAGGTCTATTGTAAATGTTTGCAGCATAAGCTTCGGGCTGCTCAATTGCTCTAGGTTGCTGCATGGAAGGGCAAAGGTCTGTATGGTGGTCAGCAGAGGAGCACAAACCATAGACCCTTGCGACAGGTACAGATTTCTGGTTCATGGCCAGCTGGGTTACCAATTTAACCAATGCATCCAGTTTTCCTTCAAGCTTCTTAGTTTCAGATGATGCAGCTGAGTTTGTAGCTACCTCATGCACTCCTCTAATGACTATAGCATCATTTCTGCCGCTAAACTGCTGGGAGTTGGAAGCCATCTTCTCAATTAAATTTCTGGCTTCAGCAGGAGTCATGTCTCCAAGGGCTCCACACCACTGGCAGCATTTATCATACTTCTCTCCATATTACTGAGTCCTTCATAAAAATAGAAGCAGCTGCTCCGAAATCTGATGGTGAGGGCAACTGGCACATAGTTTTTTAAATCTCTCCCAGTATTCATACAGGCTCTCTCCACTGAGTTGTCTAATACCTTAGATATCCTTCCTGATGGTTGTGGTCCTGGAAGCAGGGAAAAAATTTTCTAAGAATACTCTCTTAAGGTCATCCCAGCTCATGATGGACCTTGGAGCAAGGTAATACAGCCAGTCCTTTGCCACTCCCTCTAAAGAATGAGGAAAAGCCTTCAGAAATATGTGATCCTCTTGGACATCTGGGGGTTTCATGGTGGAGCAAACAATATGAAATTCCTTCAAATGTTTGTGCGGGTCTTCACCTGCAAGGCCATGCAACTTTGGAAGCAAATGGATCAGTCCAGTTTTAAGAACATATGGGACATCCTCATCAGGGTATTGGATGCACAAGCTTTCGTAGGTGAAATCAGGTGCAGCCATTTCCCTTAGAGTCCTCTCACGGGGTGGAGGTTGTGCCATGTTCTTAGAATGTTCAAAATCAGAATGCTCAGAATCATAATGCTCAAAATTATAATGCTCAAAATCAGGATGTTCAAAATCACCAATAACAGAATGCACATATTCACCAGTAATGGAATGCTCAGGATGATCAAAAGGTATAAAATGATGCCTAACTAATCTATGAAATGTCCTATCTATCTCAGGATCAAAGGGTTGTAAGTAAGATGGATTGCCTCTAGTCATACACTACATTCAGCATGCACAACTAGTTGCCTTGTCATGGAAATAAAGGTGTAGGTTTGAACTACAGCTACCCTCAAATGATATCCAAATGACTTGAAATTTTGTGAGCAACCTTATAAAATGATGAGAAGATAGCACAAAAAATATCAGGCAAAAATTCAAAGTCTAACTATGGAAGCTAAAAAGGGTAGGTTAAGAAAAATAAGTGAATAAAACTTGAAAAATAAAAAACTTTTGACAGAATCACTATTTTTGGATGATGGAGACCTCAGCCGGCTTATGGCCAAATACCACAGCATAGGAAATTTTTTTCTACCCCAAATACATATATAATAATTGCGATTCTGATAACCGGAGCAAAAGTTATGGTCGTTTGAAGTTTTGACAAACACAAAATTTGCTACTTTTTTGGAACTTTCAAATCTGACCAAACAAAAAGTTCTAGCTATTTTTCCCACAAAATATGGATTGAAAGAAGTTACCACAAAAAAATTCAGCCAAAAATAACAACCCTAGCTACTGAAACAAAAAATCCCAAATAATTCAGCATTGGTGGTCGCTAAAATCCGTCGCTACATGATTTCGACTACTACTCTGTTTTACCGCAAGCAAAAGTGGTCGCTAAGTCCGTCGCAAAACACCCAAGACTGAAACAGGGGAGGCGCTTAATAGGAAAACTAAAACAGAACACACACTAAACAAAATACCAGGACATTAAACAACACTAACACACATACTAACACAATACTAAGAATTAAACATAAAACACGAAAGACTTAAACACTAACACAACACTAGCTATTATGAACCTTTGGACACTGCTTCCCGGCAACGGTGCCAAATTTGATCGAGACCGTACCCGAATCAAATAAACATGAAAATGCAGTAACTAGGAAGTGATCCTAGGTCGTTTCCCAACGAGCAATGATAAACCAAATGTTCATAATACACTTGCAGTAGCAGTAATAGTAACGATTGGGGGGGTTTGTTTGTTTTGTGATTTAAAGGACAGAACAAGTAAACTGGAATACGAAACTACTAATATTAAAAATGGGTTGTTTCCTCTGATTCAGAAGCCATTCTCTTATTCTGGGTTATGGAGAATTCGTCCCTAACAGTTAACCACTTAATCCAATCGTATTTCAATTTACTAAGCGAAAATCAACTTAGGATTGTCAATACGTGATTAGGCAACACATACACCAGTTAGCCCTTCTTCCATTAAGCATGAATGCAAGTTAGGCTCAGAGGCAATTAATCGAACACGAAGCGTGCACTGATTAATGTTCACGAATTTGGGTTAACTCGTGAAGGGGAAACTGCCAGGAAGCCACCTTATAAACGAAACCTCAAAGAGAGTTGGGCTTCGTCCTCAAAAGGAATCAACACCAGAAAATCTAGCCTTCCATAGATTCAAACAGAAAACGCAAATGAAACTAAAAGCAGAAACGTAAATGAAAGTAGAAGAAGAAACAAGAACGAAATTGTTATTAGAAGCAGAAAATGGAAAGTTGCATTAATAACGAAACAGTAGCATTCAAGCAGAAAAACGTAAAAACCCTCAACAAAGCTCTGAATAATGAACAACATAACAGAATAGCCCTGCACGAATCCCAAGGCTGCTATTTAAAAAGAGTCACTCAAAGTCACTGGGCCCTATTACAATACTCTGGCCGAAAACGAAATAAACACTAATCCACATAAAATAAAATTGCAAAATTTCCTAATTAGAAATTAACTAAGGTAAGTGCTGCTTTATTTGCCCTCTTCAAGTCCACAACCAAAATCCGGATTAAGCCCAATGTTTCATTAATTCCTGAAATTAGATTAAAAACATCAAATTAGCTAAATGAGCCCAAATAATAAAAATGCCTAATTAATTGACAATTAAAACCAATCGGTAATTAAAATGGTGCTAAAAGGGTTTAGAAAATAGAAGAAAATGATGGCACATCATTGACAAATGCGTTTATCTAGGGACACAAGAGCTCAAAAGACTATCTCTTCTTACCCACCATGCATTGGGTATCATGGTTTGTTTACAGACATTACCATGGTGCCCAATGCATGCAATTAAGAAGGCGATATAGACTTTTCGGCTTCCCGTGATGAAGATGACGAAAACAAATGCACAACATGAGCAATGACACGACATGAGTATGCATGCGGGAAAGTAATGACTATAGACAACAAAGGGCATGTGGTTGGTAGCTCAAAGAGAAACATGCTAAACGAATGAGCATGATAACGCAATGACTTAATGCCAAAATGCCATGTGTGAACATAATAACACGGTAAACATAGGAATGATGTACAAAATCATGACATCATAGAGATATAATGACTAAATCAAGGAAACAAAACATGGTGTGTTTGTTCTATGTCCCTAATTTAGGAACCTAATGGAAGGGATTAAAAGTTTCCTATTTAGTGACAACTCCCAAGGGTGGTCGTACATAACTTTCAAAGGTTTCTAGAGATATCAAACATTGTGGTGGTAGGGACTACTAGTGACAATGTATCATTAAAAGAGGAAAACTCTAGATGAGGCTTCAATGTTATCAAGCGAGTCGGAGACCCAGCATGACCACAGGTCGACCTCCACTTCCTATGTCTTACACAGACTCGGGTATAGGGTCTAATAACTCACCGTGTGTGCAAAGGTGTAGGTATCATGTGTGCATATAACAAACAAATATTTCTAATTATGCATATAATAGGTAGACAGCCACACACCAAACACAAAAGCATAGAAAAAGGGTTATATATATATGGACAAAACAAGACCATAAAAGAGAAAAAGGGAAACTAAATAAAGAAAAGGTCACGATAAGACATTGCATACAGATTAAATGGCTTAACTCTCTAACAAAAACTTCCCCAGTGGAGTCACCAACTGTCGCAACCTACCCTTCAACGGGAGCGCAAGGCGATATAAAAAGGAGCGTCTTCCAAAAAGGAAAATGTGCGGGAGTCGCCTCCAACGTTTATTTGAGGAAAACGTTAGAAAAACCAAACAGAAGTCTGTGGATTTTTGAAAATAAGGATTCGGGAGTTGTTTATGCATGGGTAAGGTATTAGCACCCCACGCGCTCTTCACAAGGGACAACAGCCTTTAATCGAGTGTGCAAAATTGTAACTTCAATATTATTTATTTTCCCTTTTTATATTTTTTATTTTTTTGGGGTCGACAAGGGTGTTGCCCTTGCTCCTACGTATCCTCAGGTGCGATGAGGAATTCAGACCTACGTAGTTCTTTAAAGCGAGAAAGTTGTGTGTTGAGTTGATTTTAGGTTTTTGAAAGATTCATTTTAACTAACAAGAACCAAAAGAGATCGTTAAGGCGTTGGACCTTGAATGATCTCAAGTGACTTTAATGGAGAAAAATTCAGTTACATGTTGATCTTACCTTGGTTTCGTTCATTAACTTTCAATCTCTTTAAAAAGATGATTTACGACATTAATGAACGGTTGAAATTTACTTTACAAGAAGAAAAGCGATTACTGATGGTAGAAGAATGAGATGAAGATGCGCAAAGCAACAAAGAGGACCCCTAAGGGTGCATAGACTGTATCCAAATATTTAAAACAAATACTAACCGGATGACGAACGAAGAACACCGAATGAAGAATGATGTAAAAGTCGATTATGGTCGCAATGTGGTAGCGCCTCGACCTTGTTTTTCTCTTCTTTCTTCTTCTTCTCTTTGATTTCTCTCAAAATCCTCTTAATACTAAATGTTCAACCCCTTCCTCAGTCTCCCTCACACCTATTTATAGTAAAAAAAAGGCACTTGGTGGACTTGAAGCTCGCCTAGGCGAGTTGGTTACTTCAACCTTAAGCCATTTGGGGGGCCAGGAGAGCCAAAGGCTAGCCTGGGCGAGCCAGGGTCTAGAAAAAACCATGAAAAGACCCTTTTGCCCCTCCCTTTTAGTATCTTTCACACCCTTGACCAAAACATCGAATGATCTTTCGTCTTGCGCGGTAACTGGTGTCAAACAGCTCAATTTGGCTAGCAAGAATCAAAATATCCATGAATGATTGTCCTTGGACAAAATTAGGGTCTGACAGAAAATTTTTCCACTCCCAATGTATGCAATCAATAAAACCTAACATACCTGGAAACCCTTGTCCATCTCCAATTTGTAGTAGGCGATTGATGTCATTGTTGTTGGGTCTTCTCAAGTACTCTTGTCCAAATATCTCATTGACACCCTTTACAAATTTTTGTAAGCTTTGGGTTGCAGTGCATTCGCCAATTCTAACGTACTAATCCATACAACAGCAAGTGATCTATATACCAGTATACGAATAGCTGCAGTGCACTTCTATAATGGTGAGAGACTCATTCTACCAACAACATCAGGTCTCATTTGGAAATATTCATCGTGATTACTAAGAGCTTTGACAATTTGAATGAACAGTTTTTGCCGCATTTGGAACCTACATCGGAATTAGTCTCTATGTATGCCATATTTTTTGAGAAGTAGTCATTCATCAATCGTAGATGTCCATCTTCATGATTATGATTAATGGTTGTTCTAGACCTTTTGTGTTGACTGTTGTTGCCTCGTTGTTGATGTATCGCACGTAAGTAGCTCATGATTTTTTCATCACTATTGTCGTCGAGTGTTTCATAAATAATTTGTTTCCAAACTCTGTCAAAGTCATTATTTTGACCTGTTGTATGAATTATTGATTGCATAAAAAAGTGAAAAAATTACTATTTGAAGGATACATACAACAATGAATTAGAATTGAACAGTTAAACAACAAATTATACAACGAATAGTTTCATAACAACTAGTCTTATAACGGTCAAGTTTCACAAATAAAAAAAATTGAACAAATTAAAATATAGTTATAAATTAAAAAAATACAAGCCAAACATGATTCCTAAAAATAAAAATTAAAAGATGGTCACAACAAATTAAAACTACCTAACAAATTAATACTTGATTTCTAGTTTATGCCCAATTATTTTACAAAAGGCTTGATGGTCTTCGAGTTGAGTTTCAGACATTGTAAATGTGTCCTTCATTAGAATGTTGTACTACATCTTTTTCAATTGTTTCTCCCTTAAGGCTGCTAGTTTGGTGTTGAGAACATTTCTTTCCCTCATTGCTTCCTTAACACCAATCAAGTCCACAGGATTGGTAGATGTTCCTACTCTTTCCCCTTACTCTTCCTTTTGGCTACCTTTTGCCCCATTGGACGGACAATTGGAGACGGTGTTCTAGCTCCAGCATCTTTGACTAGTGTTTCTAGATTAGATGACTATGAATACGCCCTAGATGCGGAATTCTTCATCCTTTTAGAGCAATTTTTAGAAAATTGCCAAAATTGCTTCCTTCGTCTTCATTCCAAATAATATATGTATTAAGCATGACATTGTTATTCGTGCAACCACTTTTCATCAATGTTATGACTTGCTTGTAATTTTCTGTGATAAAATTTAACTCAGATTAAGTTTGGAGAATAGAATTGGCAAATGAAAAATGATAATGAAAATTGGGTGTATAAATTTTGTGTGTATTGAACCAATTTATATATTGTTTGTGTGTGTAACAACAAATTTTTTTCCCCAGTTACTGTGATGCTTCTTACTTCCAATTTTTCTTTCTCGTTCTAGTACAACAATGGTCATTATGTTCATAGTAATGGTCATTGTGTACACAGTGCCTGTGTGACATCCTGGAAATTTCTACTCGGAATTTTTGTAAACGGTGCATTTTGAATGGCTATATATATATATATATATATATATATATATATATAAGTATTATTTAGTGTATGTATATAATTATATATTCCTGGTAGAAGTAGGTATTTTGGGGGAAAGATACGTGGGTTAGGCTAATTAAGGAAGAGAAATCCATAACTGGATGGGTATAGGTTAATTCTCAATTAATTAGTCTAAAAATCATCGTTTTGCGTGCAACTTAAAATTTAACAAAACCAACCTCTGAACCACGCTCGGGGTTTCATTCTGAGCATTTTGATATATATATATATATATATATATATATATATATATATATATATATATATATATATATATATATATATATATATATTTATATATTGCTTACTTTCGAAAACTGGCCCCGACGGGTGTAGAGAAACGCGAGGGACTGAAACCAGAGAAATGGTGTCGCAACCTACCCTTCGGCGGGAGGGCGACGCGTGACTCGCGGGATGCGTGTTCCACGAAAGGAATGCGCGCGGAGTCGCCACCAACGTTTATTTGAGGAAAACGTCGGAAAAACTGGAAAAGACGCGATCTACGAACTTTTAAGTGAAAGGTTCGGGTGTTGTATTTACGCACGGGGAAGGTGTTAGCACCCCATACGTTCGTCACAAGGGACGGCAGCCTTTAATCGAATGTGCAAACATGCCTTTGATTTTTACGTTCCCTTTTATGTCCTTATATCCTTTATACCCTTTTTATATTTTTTTCTTTTTTGTGGTCGACAAGGGTGTTTCCCTTTGCTCCTACGTATTCCTCAATTTGGGATGAGAAAATTAGACCTACGTAGTTCTTTCTTATCAAGTGATTCTTTTTACTTAAGTGGTGATCATTTTAAGGCGTTGGACCTTAAAAATGATCCATTTTACTTAGTGAGAAATTGAAATGACAAACTTCAAAAGCCTATTTTTTATGGACGAGCTTGACTAGGCGAGTTGATTTTAGCCTTAGTTTCACATTAGTTATTAATCAATTCGATTAAGAATGAGAAATCCCAAAGAGAAAACGCCCGATTGATTTTCCACTTTATTTTGCTAAAAGATGTCTTTGAGAAAACGCAGAGATACCACTACGGGTACATAGAATGAATCGAAAAGCTTGATTCGAGGTACTTACCCATTGAAGATCGAAGAACGATGAAGAACGAATGAAGAACGTCGAAGAACGGTCGAAACCTTCGCGAAATTCTTCACGGAAAACGTTACGGAAACGTTTCGGAAGCGCCTCGGCTTAGATTTTCTTCACGGAAACAATTTTTCCAAGCAAATTCGAAAGAGAGAGAAGTGCCTAAGGGGCTGAACCCTTTTCTTCTTCACTTCCTCCCTTATTTATAGCAAAATAGGGGAGGTGGTTGCCGCCCAGCTCGCCCAGGCGAGCCAGGTTGCTTCCTCCAGAAGCAACAGCCTTCTGGAGGAATATTCTGGAGGGCCCAAGTGGGCCTGGGTGCTATTTGCACCCCCATTTTTACTAAGTACACCCCCCTCTGCTTTTTTTGGTGATTCTTTTTTCGTAAAGTTACGGAAACTTACGAATTTCGTAACGATACTTGTTTTCTTTCCGTAATGTTACGGAACCTTGCGGATTACATAATCATCCCCTTTTTGACTTACGGAATGTTACGGAACCTCACTTAATTATGCAACGATGCTTCCATTTGATTTCCGGTGTGTCACAGAAACTTATAGATTGTGCATCAATATTTTTTTTGGTTTTTCGGCATGTCCTGAAATTTCACAAATTGCCTAATGATGGATGCCAAGCACCTCACAAGGACCAAAGAAAGGTCGCATGTCATCAAGCAAAGGTCCCCGGACGAAATTAGGGTATGACAGTTGCCCCTCTTTACTTGTCTTTTATTGGAGATAAAAGGGAAGTAAAGATAAGACACTAATTTCGTTCCTCTCGATTTGACGAGAGTCGCTGGTGACCATAAAATCTCCACATGCAAATGACTTGTTGTTCCCGGAATTTCACAAATTGCCTAATGATGGGTGCCAAGCACCTCACAAGGACCAAAGAAAGGTCGCATGTCATCAAGCAAAGGTCCCCGGATGAAAATTAGTGTATGACACTAATTTCGCTCCTCTCGGTTGACGAGAGTCGCGGGTGACCATGACTTGTCGTTCCCGGAATTTCGCAAATTGCCTAATGATGGGTGCCAAGCACCTCACAAGGACCAAAGAAAGGTCGCATGTCATCAAGCAAAGGTCCCCGGACGAAAATTAGTGCATGACACTAATTTCGCTCCTCTCGGTTAACGAGAGTCGCGGGTGACCATAAAATTTCCGCATGTAAATGACTTGTTGTTCCCGGAGGAACAAAAGGTGCAGAAGACTATGTCAGTCTCTGCATGCTATCAAGCGTTCTGTCTTACAGATAGCAAAAGAATGTTTATACGGATAACCACTCGGGTATTTCCGCGTATCATCGGGCCCGCCGCCTCTGGATGACACAAGGGTGCGGATAACCGTAAGGTATCTCCGCGTATCATCGGGCCCGCCGCCTCTGGATGACACAAGGGTGCAGAATGACCAAATTTTGTCTCAGCTTGCCATCGGGCCCGCCGCCTCTGGATGACAAAAGGGTGCGGATAACCATAAGGTATCTCCGCGTATCATCGGGCCCGCCGCCTCTGGATGACACAAGGGTGCAGAATGACCAAATTTTGTCTCTGCTTGTCATCGGGCCCGCCGCCTCTGGATGACACAAGGGTGCGGATAACCGTAAGGTATCTCCGCGTATCATCGGGCCCGCCGCCTCTGGATGACACAAGGGTGCGGATAACCGTAAGGTATCTCCGCGTATCATCGGGCCCGCCGCCTCTGGATGACACAAGGGTGCAGAATGACCAAATTTTGTCTCTGCTTGTCATCGGGCCCGCCGCCTCTGGATGACAAAAGGGTGCGGATAACCGTAAGGTATCTCCGCGTATCATCGGGCCCGCCGCCTCTGGATGACACAAGGGTGCAGAATGACCAAATTTTGTCTCTGCTTGTCATCGGGCCCGCCGCCTCTGGATGACAAAAGGGTGCGGATAACCGTAAGGTATCTCCGCGTATCATCGGGCCCGCCGCCTCTGGATGACACAAGGGTGCGGATAACCGTAAGGTGTCTCCGCGGGCTACCAGCTCTTGGGTCATGGCAACAAAAGGCGGTGTGGTCGACAAAAGCGAGGCTCTTGCTCCTACGTATCCTCCAATGAGGAACTCAGACCTACGTAGTTCTGGATAACTTGTGAGACTTGAAAAAGTCTCGGCGTTTTCTCCACTAAAATGCAAGCATGCTTTAGCAAAGAGACAAATATTCCAACCGATTTAGAGCAGCATATGCTTTTTTGAGTGAAAAACAATGTGTTTACCGAGGAAGGAGAGTCTGCTGATGAAATCCCCCATAACCTTAACTGAGATTTTGGATGTTAGCATTTCGTTTCTAAATGAACATTTAGAGGAAACACTGGGTCCGACAAAAATAGAAGAAAATCACTCAAAGTGTATCAATCTCGCACAGGTAGGTGTTTCATCCTAATTCCGAACCATAGATATGTCATGACTTGACTTTGCAAATTATTTCCTATCAAATCAAAAATTACATGCGTGATCATGAATCAATAGGGCTTCCCTTGGGAATGGGTTCTTTTGGTGGGTTTTTTGGCTTTTGTGTGTTTTTGGCTTTTGATTTTTTTGTTGGCTTTTTCTTTTTCTGTTTTTGTTTAGTGCGGGGCGAAAAAGTCGCTAGCGCACGGGATTTTGGTTGGTAATCAAACGGAGAAGACCATTTTAGGTCGTGGTTTCCTTTCCTTCTTTTTGTTCATTTGGTGACAATTCTGTATTGTTCAGATATTGTCTGGTCAAAAGACCTTTCTGCACATTTCTTCTAGTTTCTTTGATCAAGAACTTTCTTTCCTTCCTTTTTTACTTTCTCCCATTCTTTGGTTGGGAATTTTCTTTCTTTTCTTTTTGCTTTCTCCCACTCTTTGATTGGGAATTTCCTTTCTTTCCTTTTTGCTTTCTCCCACTCTTTGATTGGGAATTTCCTTTCTTTTCTTTTTGCTTTCTCTTTGATTGGAAATTTTCCTTCTTTCCTTTTTTGCTTCCGAGGGTAAGGATTATAGTGAGTCATGATTTTGGCTCAAGGTTTGTAGAATGGCTAGACATGATACATGTCGGGGTTTGGTTTGGCTCAAGGATAAAAGGGGTGCCCCACATTATTTCCATGACACAAATGCAAAAATGATGATTTGGAAACTTTATGCAAAACTGGTCATGCATGCACCTATGCGGACACTCAAGTGTCAAATTTTTATGGTCATGTGATGCTAGGGCTCAGGATTCATTTCCTCTATTTTAGTCAACCCAATGTTTCCAAAATATGTTCTTTTATCCATTTGTGCATTCATCCAAGTCCATTTCGGGCGTCCGGGAAAATTTCACAGCATTCACCCTTTAGGTGTACACACATTTTTTTTCCAAAAACTAGCTATGATCAGCGAATTTTTCTTCAAAGAAAACTTGGAAGTCATCTCTTTTCAAAAGCATGTTGGTTTTTCAGCTAGACAACTTATTTTTCTTTTTTCTCTCTTTTTTTCTTCTTTTTTTTTATTTGTTTATTTCTTTTTCTTGTTTGTTTTTTTTTCTTCTCTTTTTTTTTCATGAGGTATTTTGCTATATACATGCATATCCAAGGTATCTTGCTACCTAAACATACATATATATGTTTTGTAAGGTATTTTTGCTATATACATGCATATCCAAGGTATCTTTCTACCTAAACATACATATATATTTTGTGAAGTATTTTTTGTTTACATACATGCATATCTAAGGTATCTTTCTACCTAAACATACATATATATATTTTGTGAAGTGTTTTTTGTTTACATACATGCATATCTAAGGTATTTTTCTACCTAAACATACATATATATATTTTGTGAAGTGTTTTTTTGTTTACATACATGCATATCTAAGGTATTTTCACTACCTAAACATACATATATATGTTTTGTAAGGTATGACTACCTTCCGAGCTTGCGCTTGTTTTATTTAAATTCCCAGGATCATGAGCAACTAGGTGCGTCCTACTATAAAAAGTGATCAAATAGCAGGCAGAAATTTAAAAGGTACTAGGTTGCCTCCTAGTAGCGCTTCTTTAACGTCTTGAGATGGACGCCTTATGACTTGTCGGTCACTGACCTAGTACTTTGCTTACCTTTGGCTTTGGACTTGGTCGCCTATTGGTCGGCCATGTGGTGTAGGCAATACTCAAACCTTTTTGTGGATGAGCAGAGGTGAACTCTAGAGGTGATGGCGGTGCGTCTGTTGCCCGCTGCCGGCCATCGCCAGGCTGCTGTGGTGTTTCGCCCTGCGCCTGCCTGGAGACGCAGAACTTCTTGATGAAAGCTCGATTGGTAGGGGGGACCTGATGACCTTGCTGGGGGCGACAGGCACTCCCTAGAACTATGCCACGACGACATGAACTTGCTGGGGGGAACGGGCGCCCTGTAGGGCCGACAGAGGCCCGTAACCAGAGCTGGAAACCCCAGGGCCCTATTGGACTTCTTCAGGTCCACTGGGTGTCTTTGTGGGTGCGATCCCTACAAACAATAGATGGTATCAGAAATCAGTTGAACTATATGCATACTTACCCATGTCGGGACGACACAGACCAACTGATACTTTTGCAGGGGGAGATTGGCATTGCGGTCGCTGGGCAGAATGTTGCTAAGTAGCAATGTCATCTATATCTGTGTAAGAGTGGTCATGTTGGTGCGCATGATCCGCACTCGTCTCTTTGCAGCGGCACGGGTGAAATCTTGCCCCGGTATGCATAGTAGCTGTGTGATAGCCTCCCTCTCTGGTTGTGCTCGCACAGTTGGCCGTCCTCCAATATCAGGGGGTGGCCCAGGAACCGTTAAAAGGAAACTACTGGTCCCTTAACCGGGAGTGCAAGTCTTGGTTAAGCATTTAAGGATAGAGGACCTTAAATTCTCTTAAGGTGCGGATGTGGAGCACACTGAAAATGAGGACACGTAGCCCTCTAAAGGTGAGGGCGTGCAACCCTCTCAAGGCGAGGATGTATAGTCCTCTGGAGGTGAGGGCGTGTAGTCCTCTCAAGGTGAGGGCGTGCAGCCCTCTGTTGGCGAGGACGTGTAGTCCTCTAAAGGTGAAGGCGTGTAGCCCTCTGTTGGCGAAGACGTGTAGTCCTCTAAAGGTGAGGGCGTGTAGCCCTACGAAGGTGAGGACATGCAGTCCTCTGATGGCGAGGGCGTGTAGCCCTCTGAAGGTGAGGACGTGTGGTCCTCTAAAGGTGAGGGCGTGTAGCCCTACGAAGGTGAGGACATGTAGTCCTATGAAGGTGAGGGTAACTAGTACCCAAGGCAAGGGCGAGTAGCCCTCTCAAGGCGAGGACGTGTAGTCCTCTGGAGGTGAGGGCGTGCAGCCTTCTGATGGTGAGGACATGTAGTCCTCTCAAGGCGAGGACGTGTAGTCCTCTGGAGGTGAGGGCGTGCAGCCCTCTGATGGTGAGGACATGTAGTCCTCTCAAGGCGAGGACGTTTAGTCCTCTCAAGGTGAGGACGTGCAGTCCTCTGAAGGCGAGGATGTGTAGTCCTCTAAAGGTGAGGGCATGTAACCCTACGAAGGTGAGGACATGTAGTCCTCTGAAGGTGAGGGTAACTAGTACCCAAGGCGAGGGCGGGTAGCCCTCTCAAGGCGAGGGCGGGTAGCCCTCTCAAGGCGAGGACGTGTAGTCCTCTGATGGTGAGGGCATGCAGCCCTCTGATGGTGAGGACATGTAGTCCTCTCAAGGCGAGGACGTGTAGTCCTCTCAAGGTGAGGGCGTGCAGCCCTCTGTTGGCGAGGACGTGTAATCCTCTAAAGGTGAGGGCGTGTAGCCCTACGTTGGCGAGGACGTGTAGTCCTCTCAAGGTGAGGGCGTGCAGCCCTCTGTTGGCGAGGACGTGTAGTCCTCTAAAGGTGAGGGCGTGTAGCCCTACGAAGGTGAGGACATGCAGTCCTCTGATGGCGAGGGCGTGTAACCCTCTGAAGGTGAGGACATGCAGTCCTCTGATGGCGAGGGCGTGTAGCCCTCTGAAGGTGAGGACATGCAGTCCTCTGAAAGTGAGGACACACAATCCTCTTAAGGTGAGGGCGTGCAGCCCTCTGTTGGCGAGGAGTGTAGTCCTCTGAAGACCAGGGTACTAGTACCCGAGGGTCCATCCTTATGAGAAAGCAAGAGATCGACTCATCGAGAGAGCCGGTCATCCCAAATTCAAAAGATTTGGACATTTAGATGTAGGGAATCTATGTAGTTAACATGATTTTGAGGGATGCAAATGCATGCAACCTTTGTTGTGAAATTTGGGTAAATGCGGACTTTATATGAAACAATGCAATGTAATGGAAAGTTGTACAATGTTCATGGCATTCTTTCCCTATTTTGTGATTTTGATTTTGATTTGATTTTTTTTTTTTTTTGGAAAACACAGATTGACTGCCCTTTTGAAAAAGGTGATAATTCATGCAACCTCATCCTATCTTTTTGCAAATCTCTCCGGGAACTCCCTCAGAGTGTATGTTCTTTTTGATTTAGTCACTTGACCATTTTGGAGTGACGGCAATGGAGTCGTTTGATGTTTAATCAATCCATTGAAATCCTAGGGTTTGTCCCCTTTTTTTTGTTAAAAACATCGATGGGTGAGAACTTTTGATCGGCCCCTATGTTCACTTGAGGCTCATGCACGGTGCCCCTCATTGCCCCAGTGTAAGGCTTTGAGGTACCAATCGTTGTCATTCGTCATGACCTTGTAGCTGGGAACCTATTGAGTGAGAACTTCTAATCTGCCCCTAGGTTCGTTTGAGGTTTATGCATGGGGCCTTTCATTGCCCCAGTGTAGGGCTTAGAGGTACCAATTGTTGTCTTGTTTTCACAACCTCGTCGTGAGGAAGAATGAAAGACGCAATTGATTCTTGCAAAAAGAATTTTCCAAGGACGAGAAATAGTTGAAGGATTTTTCAGCTGATGGATTAAGTCAAATGACTCCTATGTAGAAGCAAGATGTTTTGATGTCTTGATGATGCTAAAGGATCAAGTTCTTCTAAGTTTTATTCAAGACAAGAATCCAAGAAAGTCAAGATATATGATCAAGTTGATTTCTAGAATCTTTTGGAAGAAGTTTCCAAATTGAAAAAACAAAAGGTTTGACCAAAGAATTCTATCATTTCAAATTGAGATTTGCTCTCCGGTAATCGATTACCAGCAGCTGAAAATGTTTATAACAGTCACTAGAAATTTGAATTCAAAATTTATAATGTGTAATCGATTACACATGGATGGTAATTGATTACCAGCAATTTATTCAAATTTTAAAGCCTGTGATCTATTACACAAGTCTTGTAATCGATTACCAGAGGAGATTTTCAGAAAATAATTTCCAAGAGTCACATCTATTCAAATGGTTTATGAATGGCCATCAAAGGTGACTTGGAAACACGAATTTAAAGAGAGTTTTCATTGCCCACAAAGTTTATCCTCTCAAAAGATTAAGAGTTTTTCTGAACTGAACTGTCTTATCCTCTCAAAAAGATTCCTTGGTCAACCACTTGCATATTCAATAAGGAATTTTGATTGATCTTCATTGTACAATCTATCCCTTTTAAGAGAGATTTCTTCTTCTCTTCTTCTTACTTCTGAAAAGGGATTAAGAGACTGAGAGTCTCTTATTGTAGAGGATTCTTGAACACAAGGGAAGGGTTGTCCCTGTGTGGTTCATACTTTGTAAAAGGAGTTTTACAAAGAGAGTGGAAAATCTCAAGTGGGTTTCTTGAGGACTGGACGTAGGCGTGGGAAGTGGCCGAACCAGTATAAATCAAGTTTGCATTCCTCTCTTCCTTTAAACTTCTTTTATTGCTATTTATCTTTTGCTTTAAAGAAGTTTATTTTGATTTGTCTTTTGAGTAATTCATGTTAAGGGTGCATTGTTAATCCAAAAAGAAAGAGTGATAGTTCAATTGGGGAATAGTCTTTGCATCTTAATTCAACCCCCCTTTTTCTTAAGGTAACTGAGGCCATTTGTCCAACATCCTATTCTTGACAACTCGCTTCTCTAAGAAGACAAACTTTCTGGAATGATAAAATGAAGTCACATGAACGTCTATATTTTTACTTGAAAACACAGTCAATCAAATGCCTTTTTATTTTTTTTTATTTTGAAACTTATTTTTTTATTTTGAAACTTATTTGTTTTGAACTTTACTCGTTGTTTTACGGCACCTCCACCAACGTGCAAGACGAGTAATCTCTGATTGAACAGTCTTGGAAGTCAACACTTAGGAGCGCAGGTCGCTTGAGCAAATAGACTAATGGCTTGCACCCACATTCCGGTGAAAGTTGAATAAGCAAACATGCGTTTGTGAGAGGATGAGGGACAAGGATGTCCATTTTATCCATATCATTTAGCATTGTAACTGTGGTTTATAATAATGGCATAAACTTGAAAATCCTGATGAGTCATAACAACAGCTTCCAGAATTGCCCCATGTATGGTGTTGCTTGTCAATGTTATGATTCAACAAGCGATTCTCCTCAAATTTCAGCCAGCCCGTATCAATTAGACTTCACACTTTATGCTTTGGGGTCATACAATGCTCAATGGAATGCCCCAGGGCTCCTCCACGATAAGCACACGTTGCGTTCGAGTCGTATCCTCAGAAAAATGGAGGTTGAGGAACCTTGGTTGGGGTTATGGCTACCATTGAATTATTGAGTGGATATGGGATCAAGTTTAGCATATGACAACGGAATTTGGGGTGAACCCTACAGGCTTTATGCTGCAAAATTCCTTTTTGTTGGTGTTTTTTTGGTTTGTGCTAAAGGTGGTCTTCGTCATTGGAAGTGCGATAGACAGGCTTTGTGGTTGATTTAGGGATGGCCTTTGTGGATAACTGGGTGGTGGGTAAGGAGGAGGTTTGTTATTGACTGAGTAATGACATTGTTGGGTTTGGTGGGAAACTTGGCCGTATAGGAATGGCAGTCACAACATGGGTTTCTCCCTCTTTCTCACCCTCTTCATTTGCCCCAGTTTTCTCAGTCGTCCTAGTAGGATGATCAAATTTGCCTCTTTTCGGACCCACATCGATCCTTTCACTGGCGAAGACCAAATCCGCAAAGCTTTGAGGGTGCGTAGCCCACCATCTTTTCATAGTAGAGTATCGATAATGTGTCTACCATCACGATCATCGTCTCCCTTTCCATCATTGGGGGTACCACTTGGGCCGCCAGATCCCTCCACCTTTTGGGCGTGTTCTTTGAAAGATCCATCCCCCTTTTTGCAAATGTTCTGTAGTTGCATCCTATCCGGAACCATATCAAAATTGTACTGATACTGCCTAACAAAGGCAACCATTAGGTCCTTCCAAGAATGGACTCGGGAAGATTCCAAGTTAGTGTACCAGGTAACAGCTACCCCAGTAAGACTTTCTTGGAAGGAATGTATTAGCAATTCCTCATCTTTTGCGTATTCTCCCATCTTCTGACAATACATCTTTAGATGGTTCTTGGGACAAGTAGTCCCCTTGTACTTGTCAAGGTCCAGCACCTTGAACTTGGGAGGGGTGATGATATTGGGTTCTAGGAACAACTCTTTTAGGTTAGCAAAGGCATAATCTTCACCTCCTTCAATGGCCCTGAGCCTTTCCTCTAGATGATCCAACTTTCCCATTTCTGCCATAGCATGAGGGTTTTTACTTGTCGTGGAATGCAAGAGGTGTAGTTGTGGGTGATACTGAGGGCCTTCCAAAGGGTTTTGTAGGGGTATACCACCAACTGCTTGCCCTTCCGTGGCATATCCGAGGCAAGGCTCGAAGTCGGCTAGATTGTGGTGGGGAATTTCATGTGTCCCCCCACGGTTTAAGAGACATGTGCATGATCAGTTTGGGGTTGTTGGCTCTCAATGGGTATAGGAGTGGAGTTATTGACATTCTTATTGGGAGTGTACGCCACTTTGGGTGGCGTATAGTTGAGAGGCAAGCCATATGGCGGGAAGGCGTGCTCGTTTTGAATTTGTACATTATGGGGGCTGCCCGTACTTCCCAAATCTTTGCCTACCATATCTGAGGTTGGATGATTCATTTGGTTGATGCCGGATGGGGACATCAGGTTCACCTTAGCAACAACGCTGGTAGCGGCAATTGCAACCGCATTGGCTTCCATTATCTTCTTCACGCTCATCATGGCCTCCATCATTGTGGCCATTTTCTCTTTAATGGCCTCCATGTCGGCCTTCATCTTCTCTTGTATCTCCTCTACTTCACCCATTACTCTAGCTCTAGCACAAGTTCGGTGAGGATGCCGTAAAGCATGTTTTTTTTTTTTTGATAACAATGATTAAGTTCATTTTATTTTATTTTATTTTATTTTTCAAGGAAAGAATGCAATGAGCAATGCAACCAATGAAAAGCATGGATGTATGCGAATGATGTACAGTTGAAGATTGCGAATTTTTACGCAGGATATGGGGTTGAATCAATTTAGATTTTCAACATGGTCCATGACGTCTTTGTCAAGGTGAAACTGGAAGTAACAAGGACATCAACAATCCTAAATATGTTTGGCAGTAGACGAAGCAGTGATGTGACTCGATTCATCTTTTGCCCCAATTTTGCAAGACGGTTACTTCCATATTTTGACTTGATGAACCTTTTTATAAAAGCATGAGCTTGGTTCAACCCTATAATCCAAGGAATGGCAATTCTGATCGCCAATACTTCAACAACATCTCATAGGGATGAATGACTCGGGCATACTTTAAGCTATGCATGGAAAATGTAATTATGAAATTGAGATGCCCGAAGAAACACCATTTCCTAGTTAACCATGCATTAGGTACCATGTTCAATTATTTTGTTTTGTTGTTGTGTATTTTTTTTTTTTTTTTAGAAATGGTTTATGATCCCAACATGGTTGGCTCATGGTACCTAACACATGCAACTAAGAATGTAGTGTGAAGTTTCACGCTTCCCCTTTTTTGTTTTTGTAGAGGAAAACACAAGGATGAGCAAACATGAAAACAAATGGTATGCAATTTTGCAGATCAAAAAGTTTGTTGAACGCATATGCATGATGATGCCATGACTCATGCAAAATGTGAGGCTGTAATATGATAACAGACAAATGCAGGAACGATATGTTCATTATGATGCCATGAAGAGATGCTTATGCGATGCATGATATGAATGCATTTTACGGACACGAGAGCCCGGAAAATTATCTCTTCTTACTTGCGCATTTGGGGGCGCAGTGCCCATGTGTACAATTAAGAAGGTGATATGGACCTTCCGGCTTCCCGTGACAAAGGACGAGACCAACATACAATGCATGCTAGAGATAAATGTGGGAGTGACTTGATTCGCACTGATTTTTGGAGTAAAAACGTGGGATAAACTCATTTTTTTCAAAAAGTTATAACTAGTCAAGATCTTAGCGACAATACAAACTTCCTAGCGGTTTCTAATCATATGGTCCATTAAGTCTATCATATGCTGACAATAGCTGAGAAGTCCATGGATCTCCTCGGGGCGGAGTAGGTGTCCGCCACTGCTTTGGCCTTGGCTAGCAATGGGGGAAGTTCTTGACTCCTGTTCAAAGTAAGAGCAAATCGGTCCGTCCACATTGTTGCCTCTTGGTGCAATGAATCAATTACCCTTTCCCTTGCTTCCCTTTCTGCTGATATCTTGGCGTACTCATCCTCTAGCCTTTGCTCGTGAGTCGCCGCTAGATTTAGCTTCTCTTTGCACTTATCGATGATGGCCCACATATTCCCTTCAGTCTCGCTTAACTGTTGGGACAAATTTCTTTTCGACCTAAGCAAACCTTTAGCTCGTCCTTCAAGATCATGCCTTTGACCCGTGATGATTCCTTTCACCTCTTCGGAGCTTGATCTCACTATTGCTGCCCTATAAAGCCCCTCAAAACTTTGCTTTGGTCGTGTTCTTCCTTTCGGCCTTCTTGGTTTCTCATTCCAAGGCTTCATCGGTGGCCATATTGACATCCCTTAGTTCATCATACTCTTTTCAGACTTTGATGGCTATGGACTTGAACTTCTCTTCGACTACCCAGGCTCTTTCAAGCTCTGCCTTTAGGGCTTGTACCTCATCACTTTCTTCCGAAGCTTTAAACCTCATCGTCTCTCACAGTCTTTAGATTTGGGAGCCAATCCAGTCCTTGTGTTCGGACTCTCAGCCACTTATGATAGCCGCCGATGATCCCATTACTGCTTCCCCTAAGCTCTCTGTCCTTTCTTCACGCCGCATCCCATGCCTTGCGAACTCCTTGGAGTACCCTCGCGTTGTGGTCACTGAAACCTCGTGCGATGAAAGGCGTGATGCTTTCATCTGATGGCACTCCCCTCATGGGACATCCTTCGCATGAAGATAGAATCCTGATTCTTCCTTCCTTCTAGCGAGGGAACCATTTAACAGACGCCCCTCCATGCTAGCCAAGAGTTGGTGCACAACAAACAATTCTTGCGCCGCTCTTTTCACATCCCCGGTCGAACGTGTCATACATGGCCAAAATGGCGACGACCGGGCTTTCCTTGCCATGATGAAAGGCGAGGAAAGCGTCAATCGCTGCTAGGTCCACTAACCCTTCCATATTCGGAAAGAGGACAACTCCAAAGATCAAAAGCGCCAAGATGTCAATAAAAGAAAGCCCATTCACCTTGATTTGCCAAGGCCTTTGCCCTTTCCTCCAAACACTTCCTTGGTACTCCGACTACCCCATTCCTGTTTTGCTTTACATGGTCCAACTTTTGTGCTGAGATTTTCACCACCTTGGCAACTCTTGTCGTGGAGGGATAGAACCCAGAGAAAAGATATGGCTTCCTTCCTCCCAGTGGGCATCCCAGGATTTCTTCAAACTCTTTCACAGTTGGCACTAGCTGGAAGTCCTCAAATGTGAAGCAC
>NW_021143817.1:0-71972 GCF_004193775.1 Glycine soja | reverse complement strand
TCAGGCTTTTCGTCTTACAGACAGCAAAAAAGAATGTTTATACGGATAACCACTCGGGTATTTCCGCCCGTCAGCGTGACTCAAATGTCAGTATGACAGATCTTGTGAGCGCGGAAGATGACGTAAATCTCCGCGTGTCAACGGGCTTGTCGGCCGCGATTGACGAAGGCGCAGAAGACGACGTTAGTCTCTGCGTGCTATCAGGCTTTTCGTCTTACAGACAGCAAAAAAGAATGTTTATACGGATAACCACTCGGGTATTTCCGCCCGTCAGCATGACTCAAATGTCAGTATGACAGATCTTGTGAGCGCGGAAGATGACGTAAATCTCCGCGTGTCAACGGGCTTGTCGGCCGCGATTGACGAAGGCGCAGAAGACGACGTTAGTCTCTGCGTGCTATCAGGCTTTTCGTCTTACAGACAAAAAGAATGTTATATACGGATAACCACTGGGTATTTCCGCCGTCAGCGTGACTCAAATGTCAGTATGACAGATCTTGTGAGCGCGGAAGATGACGTAAATCTCCGCGTGTCAACGGCTTGTCGGCCGCGATTGACGAAGGGCGCAGAAGACGACGTTAGTCTCTGCGTGCTATCAGGCTTTTCGTCTTACAGACAGCAAAAAAGAATGTTATACGGATAACCACTCGGGTATTTCCGCCCGTCAGCGTGACTCAAATGTCAGTATGACAGATCTTGTGAGCGCGGAAGATGACGTAAATCTCCGCGTGTCAACGGGCTTGTCGGCCGCGATTGACGAAGGGCGCAGAAGACGACGTTAGTCTCTGCGTGCTATCAGGCTTTTCGTCTTACAGACA
Organism: Glycine soja; assembly: GCF_004193775.1. Taxonomy (NCBI): domain Eukaryota; kingdom Viridiplantae; phylum Streptophyta; class Magnoliopsida; order Fabales; family Fabaceae; genus Glycine; species Glycine soja. The sequence goes on along the minus strand of NW_021143817.1, from coordinate 71,154 downwards.
GCAAAAAAGAATGTTTATACGGATAACCACTCGGTATTTCCGCCCGTCAGCGGACTCAAATGTCAGTATGACAGATCTTGTGAGCGCGGAAGATGACGTAAATCTCCGCGTGTCAACGGGCTTGTCGGCCGCGATTGACGAAGGGCGCAGAAGACGACGTTAGTCTGTGCGTGCTATCAGGCTTTTCGTCTTACAGAAAGCAAAAAAGAATGTTTATACGGATAACAACTCGGGTATTTCCGCCCGTCAGCGTGACTCAAATGTGAGTATGACAGATCTTGTGAGCGCGGAAGATGACGTAAATCTCCGCGTGTCAACGGCTTGTCGGCCGCGATTGACGAAGGGCGCAGAAGACGACGTTAGTCTCTGCGTGCTATCAGGCTTTTCGTCTTACAGACAGCAAAAAAGAATGTTTATACGGATAACCACTCGGGTATTTCCGCCGTCAGCGTGACTCAAATGTCAGTATGACAGATCTTGTGAGCGCGGAAGATGACGTAAATCTCCGCGTGTCAACGGGCTTGTCGGCCGCGATTGACGAAGGGCGCAGAAGACGACGTTAGTCTCTGCGTGCTATCAGGCTTTTCGTCTTACAGAAAGCAAAAAAGAATGTTTATACGGATAACCACTCGGTAGTTTCCGCCCGTCAGCGTGACTCAAATGTCAGTATGACAGATCTTGTGAGCGCGGAAGATGACGTAAATCTCGCGTGTCAACGGCTTGTCGGCCGCGATTGACGAAGGGCGCAGAAGACGACGTTAGTCTCTGCGTGCTATCAGGCTTTTCGTCTTACAGACAGCAAAAAGAATGTTTATACGGATAACCACTCGGGTATTTCCGCCCGTCAGCGTGACTCAAATGTGAGTATGACAGATCTTGTGAGCGCGGAAGATGGCGTAAATCTCCGCGTGTCAACGGGCTTGTCGGCCGCGATTGACGAAGGGCGCAGAAGACGACGTTAGTCTCTGCGTGCTATCAGGCTTTTCGTCTTACAGACAGCAAAAAAGAATGTTTATACGGATAACCACTCGGGTATTTCCGCCCGTCAGCATGACTCAAATGTCAGTATGACAGATCTTGTGAGCGCGGAAGATGACGTAAATCTCCAGGTGTCAACGGGCTTGTCGGCCGCGATTGACGAAGGGCGCAGAAGACGACGTTTGTCTCCGCGTGCTATCAGGCTTTTCGTCTTACAGACAGCAAAAAAGAATGTTTATACGGATAACCACTCGGGTATTTCCGCCCGTCAGCGTGACTCAAATGTAGTATGACAGATCTTGTGAGCGCGGAAGATGACGTAAATCTCCGCGTGTCAACGGGCTTGTCGGCCGCGATTGACGAAGGCGCAGAAGACGACGTTAGTCTCTGCGTGCTATCAGGCTTTTCGTCTACAGACAGCAAAAAAGAATGTTTATACGGATAACCACTCGGTATTTCCGCCCGTCAGCGTGACTCAAATGTAGTATGACAGATCTTGTGAGCGCGGAAGATGACGTAAATCTCCGCGTGTCAACGGGCTTGTCGCCGCGATTGACGAAGGCGCAGAAGACGACGTTAGTCTCTGCGTGCTATCAGGCTTTTCGTCTTACAGACAGCAAAAAAGAATGTTTATACGGATAACCACTCGGGTATTTCCGCCCGTCAGCGTGACTCAAATGTCAGTATGACAGATCTTGTGAGCGCCGAAGATGACGTAATTCTCTGCGTGTCAACGGGCTTGTCGGCCGCGATTGACGAAGGGCTCAGAAGACGACGTTAGTCTCTGCGTGCTATCAGGCTTTTCGTCTTACAGACAGCAAAAAAGAATGTTATACGGATAATCACTCGGGTATATCCGCCTGTCAGCGTGACTCAAATGTCAGTATGACAGATCTTGTGAGCGCGGAAGATGACGTAAATCTCCGCGTGTCAACGGGCTTGTCGGCCGCGATTGACGAAGGCGCAGAAGACGACGTTAGTCTCTGCGTGCTATCAGGCTTTTCGTCTTACAGACAGCAAAAAAGAATGTTTATACGGATAACCACTCGGGTATTTCCGCCCGTCAGCGTGACTCAAATGTCAGTATGACAGATCTTGTGAGCGCGGAAGATGACGTAAATCTCCGCGTGTCAACGGGCTTGTCGGCCGCGATTGACGAAGGGCGCAGAAGACGACGTTAGTCTCTGCGTGCTATCAGGCTTTTCGTCTTACAGACAGCAAAAAGAATGTTTATACGGATAACCACTCGGGTATTTCCGCCGTCAGCGTGACTCAAATGTAGTATGACAGATCTTGTGAGCGCGGAAGATGACGTAAATCTCCGCGTGTCAACGGCTTGTCGGCCGCGATTGACGAAGGGCGCAGAAGACGACGTTAGTCTCTGCGTGCTATCAGGCTTTTCGTCTTACAGACAGCAAAAAAGAATGTTTATACGGATAACCACTCGGGTGTTTCCGCCCGTCAGCGTGACTCAAATGTCAGTATGACAGATCTTGTGAGCGCGGAAGATGACGTAAATCTCCGCGTGTCAACGGGCTTGTCGGCCGCGATTGACGAAGGGCGCAGAAGACGACGTTAGTCTCTGCGTGCTATCAGGCTTTTCGTCTTACAAACATCAAAAAATAATATTTGTACGGATAACCACTCGGGTATTTCCGCCCGTCAGCGTGACTCAAATGTCAGTATGACAGATCTTGTGAGCGCGGAAGATGACGTAAATCTCCGCGTGTCAACGGGCTTGTCGGCCGCGATTGACGAAGGGCGCAGAAGACGACGTTAGTCTCTGCGTGCTATCAGGATTTTCGTCTTACAGACAGCAAAAACGAATGTTTATACGGATAACCACTCGGTAGTTTCCGCCCGTCAGCGTGACTCAAATGTGAGTATGACAGATCTTGTGAGCGCGGAAGATAACGTAAATCTCCGCGTGTCAACGGGCTTGTCGGCCGCGATTGACGAAGGGCTCAGAAGACGACGTTAGTCTCTGCGTGCTATCAGGCTTTTCGTCTTACAGACAGCAAAAAAGAATGTTATACGGATAATCACTCGGGTATATCCGCCTGTCAGCGTGACTCAAATGTCAGTATGACAGATCTTGTGAGCACGGAAGATGACGTAAATCTCCGCGTGTCAACGGGCTTGTCGGCCGCGATTGACGAAGGGCGCAGAAGACGACGTTAGTCTCTGCGTGCTATCAGGCTTTTTGTCTTACAGACAGCAAAAAAGAATGTTTATACGGATAACCACTCGGGTATTTCCGCCCGTCAGCATGACTCAAATGTCAGTATGACAGATCTTGTGAGCGCGGAAGATGACGTAAATCTCCGCGTGTCAACGGGCTTGTCGGCCGCGATTGACGAAGGGCGCAGAAGACGACGTTAGTCTCTGCGTGCTATCAGGCTTTTCGTCTTACAGACAGCAAAAAAGAATGTTTATACGGATAACCACTCGGGTATTTCCGCCCGTCAGCATGACTCAAATGTCAGTATGACAGATCTTGTGAGCGCGGAAGATGACGTAAATCTCCGCGTGTCAACGGGCTTGTCGGCCGCGATTGACGAAGGGCGCAGAAGACGACGTTAGTCTCTGCGTGCTATCAGGCTTTTCGTCTTACAGACAGCAAAAAAGAATGTTTATACGGATAACCACTCGGGTATTTCCGCCCGTCAGCGTGACTCAAATGTCAGTATGACAGATCTTGTGAGCGCGGAAGATGACGTAAATCTCCGCGTGTCAACGGGCTTGTCGGCCGCGATTGACGAAGGGCGCAGAAGACGACGTTTGTCTCCGCGTGCTATCAGGCTTTTCGTCTTACAGACAGCAAAAAAGAATGTTTATACGGATAACCACTCGGGTATTTCCGCCCGTCAGCGTGACTCAAATGTCAGTATGACAGATCTTGTGAGCGCGGAAGATGACGTAAATCTCCGCGTGTCAACGGGCTTGTCGGCCGCGATTGACGAAGGGCGCAGAAGACGACGTTAGTCTCTGCGTGCTATCAGGCTTTTCGTCTTACAGACAGCAAAAAAGAATGTTTATACGGATAACCACTCGGGTATTTCCGCCCGTCAGCGTGACTCAAATGTCAGTATGACAGATCTTGTGAGCGCGGAAGATGACGTAAATCTCCGCGTGTCAACGGGCTTGTCGGCCGCGATTGACGAAGGGCGCAGAAGACGACGTTAGTCTCTGCGTGCTATCAGGCTTTTCGTCTTACAGACAGCAAAAAAGAATGTTTATACGGATAACCACTCGGGTATTTCCGCCCGTCAGCGTGACTCAAATGTAGTATGACAGATCTTGTGAGCGCGGAAGATGACGTAAATCTCCGCGTGTCAACGGGCTTGTCGGCCGCGATTGACGAAGGGCGCAGAAGACGACGTTAGTCTCTGCGTGCTATCAGGCTTTTCGTCTTACAGACAGCAAAAAAGAATGTTTATACGGATAACCACTCGGGTATTTCCGCCCGTCAGCGTGACTCAAATGTCAGTATGACAGATCTTGTGAGCGCGGAAGATGACGTAAATCTCCGCGTGTCAACGGGCTTGTCGGCCGCGATTGACGAAGGGCGCAGAAGACGACGTTAGTCTCTGCGTGCTATCAGGCTTTTCGTCTTACAGACAGCAAAAAAGAATGTTTATACGGATAACCACTCGGGTATTTCCGCCCGTCAGCGTGACTCAAATGTCAGTATGACAGATCTTGTGAGCGCGGAAGATGACGTAAATCTCCGCGTGTCAACGGGCTTGTCGGCCGCGATTGACGAAGGGCGCAGAAGACGACGTTAGTCTCTGCGTGCTATCAGGCTTTTCGTCTTACAGACAGCAAAAAAGAATGTTTATACGGATAACCACTCGGGTATTTCCGCCCGTCAGCGTGACTCAAATGTCAGTATGACAGATCTTGTGAGCGCGGAAGATGACGTAAATCTCCGCGTGTCAACGGGCTTGTCGGCCGCGATTGACGAAGGGCGCAGAAGACGACGTTAGTCTCTGCGTGCTATCAGGCTTTTCGTCTTACAGACAGCAAAAAAGAATGTTTATACGGATAACCACTCGGGTATTTCCGCCCGTCAGCGTGACTCAAATGTCAGTATGACAGATCTTGTGAGCGCGGAAGATGACGTAAATCTCCGCGTGTCAACGGGCTTGTCGGCCGCGATTGACGAAGGGCGCAGAAGACGACGTTAGTCTCTGCGTGCTATCAGGCTTTTCGTCTTACAGACAGCAAAAAAGAATGTTTATACGGATAACCACTCGGGTATTTCCGCCCGTCAGCGTGACTCAAATGTCAGTATGACAGATCTTGTGAGCGCGGAAGATGACGTAAATCTCCGCGTGTCAACGGGCTTGTCGGCCGCGATTGACGAAGGGCGCAGAAGACGACGTTAGTCTCTGCGTGCTATCAGGCTTTTCGTCTTACAGACAGCAAAAAAGAATGTTTATACGGATAACCACTCGGGTATTTCCGCCCGTCAGCGTGACTCAAATGTCAGTATGACAGATCTTGTGAGCGCGGAAGATGACGTAAATCTCCGCGTGTCAACGGGCTTGTCGGCCGCGATTGACGAAGGGCGCAGAAGACGACGTTAGTCTCTGCGTGCTATCAGGCTTTTCGTCTTACAGACAGCAAAAAAGAATGTTTATACGGATAACCACTCGGGTATTTCCGCCCGTCAGCGTGACTCAAATGTCAGTATGACAGATCTTGTGAGCGCGGAAGATGACGTAAATCTCCGCGTGTCAACGGGCTTGTCGGCCGCGATTGACGAAGGGCGCAGAAGACGACGTTAGTCTCTGCGTGCTATCAGGCTTTTCGTCTTACAGACAGCAAAAAAGAATGTTTATACGGATAACCACTCGGGTATTTCCGCCCGTCAGCGTGACTCAAATGTCAGTATGACAGATCTTGTGAGCGCGGAAGATGACGTAAATCTCCGCGTGTCAACGGGCTTGTCGGCCGCGATTGACGAAGGGCGCAGAAGACGACGTTAGTCTCTGCGTGCTATCAGGCTTTTCGTCTTACAGACAGCAAAAAAGAATGTTTATACGGATAACCACTCGGGTATTTCCGCCCGTCAGCGTGACTCAAATGTCAGTATGACAGATCTTGTGAGCGCGGAAGATGACGTAAATCTCCGCGTGTCAACGGGCTTGTCGGCCGCGATTGACGAAGGGCGCAGAAGACGACGTTAGTCTCTGCGTGCTATCAGGCTTTTCGTCTTACAGACAGCAAAAAAGAATGTTTATACGGATAACCACTCGGGTATTTCCGCCCGTCAGCGTGACTCAAATGTCAGTATGACAGATCTTGTGAGCGCGGAAGATGACGTAAATCTCCGCGTGTCAACGGGCTTGTCGGCCGCGATTGACGAAGGGCGCAGAAGACGACGTTAGTCTCTGCGTGCTATCAGGCTTTTCGTCTTACAGACAGCAAAAAAGAATGTTTATACGGATAACCACTCGGGTATTTCCGCCCGTCAGCGTGACTCAAATGTCAGTATGACAGATCTTGTGAGCGCGGAAGATGACGTAAATCTCCGCGTGTCAACGGGCTTGTCGGCCGCGATTGACGAAGGGCGCAGAAGACGACGTTAGTCTCTGCGTGCTATCAGGCTTTTCGTCTTACAGACAGCAAAAAAGAATGTTTATACGGATAACCACTCGGGTATTTCCGCCCGTCAGCGTGACTCAAATGTCAGTATGACAGATCTTGTGAGCGCGGAAGATGACGTAAATCTCCGCGTGTCAACGGGCTTGTCGGCCGCGATTGACGAAGGGCGCAGAAGACGACGTTAGTCTCTGCGTGCTATCAGGCTTTTCGTCTTACAGACAGCAAAAAAGAATGTTTATACGGATAACCACTCGGGTATTTCCGCCCGTCAGCGTGACTCAAATGTCAGTATGACAGATCTTGTGAGCGCGGAAGATGACGTAAATCTCCGCGTGTCAACGGGCTTGTCGGCCGCGATTGACGAAGGGCGCAGAAGACGACGTTAGTCTCTGCGTGCTATCAGGCTTTTCGTCTTACAGACAGCAAAAAAGAATGTTTATACGGATAACCACTCGGGTATTTCCGCCCGTCAGCGTGACTCAAATGTCAGTATGACAGATCTTGTGAGCGCGGAAGATGACGTAAATCTCCGCGTGTCAACGGGCTTGTCGGCCGCGATTGACGAAGGGCGCAGAAGACGACGTTAGTCTCTGCGTGCTATCAGGCTTTTCGTCTTACAGACAGCAAAAAAGAATGTTTATACGGATAACCACTCGGGTATTTCCGCCCGTCAGCGTGACTCAAATGTCAGTATGACAGATCTTGTGAGCGCGGAAGATGACGTAAATCTCCGCGTGTCAACGGGCTTGTCGGCCGCGATTGACGAAGGGCGCAGAAGACGACGTTAGTCTCTGCGTGCTATCAGGCTTTTCGTCTTACAGACAGCAAAAAAGAATGTTTATACGGATAACCACTCGGGTATTTCCGCCCGTCAGCGTGACTCAAATGTCAGTATGACAGATCTTGTGAGCGCGGAAGATGACGTAAATCTCCGCGTGTCAACGGGCTTGTCGGCCGCGATTGACGAAGGGCGCAGAAGACGACGTTAGTCTCTGCGTGCTATCAGGCTTTTCGTCTTACAGACAGCAAAAAAGAATGTTTATACGGATAACCACTCGGGTATTTCCGCCCGTCAGCGTGACTCAAATGTCAGTATGACAGATCTTGTGAGCGCGGAAGATGACGTAAATCTCCGCGTGTCAACGGGCTTGTCGGCCGCGATTGACGAAGGCGCAGAAGACGACGTTAGTCTCTGCGTGCTATCAGGCTTTTCGTCTTACAGACAGCAAAAAAGAATGTTTATACGGATAACCACTCGGGTATTTCCGCCCGTCAGCGTGACTCAAATGTCAGTATGACAGATCTTGTGAGCGCGGAAGATGACGTAAATCTCCGCGTGTCAACGGGCTTGTCGGCCGCGATTGACGAAGGGCGCAGAAGACGACGTTAGTCTCTGCGTGCTATCAGGCTTTTCGTCTTACAGACAGCAAAAAGAATGTTTATACGGATAACCACTCGGGTATTTCCGCCCGTCAGCGTGACTCAAATGTCAGTATGACAGATCTTGTGAGCGCGGAAGATGACGTAAATCTCCGCGTGTCAACGGGCTTGTCGGCCGCGATTGACGAAGGGCGCAGAAGACGACGTTAGTCTCTGCGTGCTATCAGGCTTTTCGTCTTACAGACAGCAAAAAAGAATGTTTATACGGATAACCACTCGGGTATTTCCGCCCGTCAGCGTGACTCAAATGTCAGTATGACAGATCTTGTGAGCGCGGAAGATGACGTAAATCTCCGCGTGTCAACGGGCTTGTCGGCCGCGATTGACGAAGGGCGCAGAAGACGACGTTAGTCTCTGCGTGCTATCAGGCTTTTCGTCTTACAGACAGCAAAAAGAATGTTTATACGGATAACCACTCGGGTATTTCCGCCCGTCAGCGTGACTCAAATGTCAGTATGACAGATCTTGTGAGCGCGGAAGATGACGTAAATCTCCGCGTGTCAACGGGCTTGTCGGCCGCGATTGACGAAGGGCGCAGAAGACGACGTTAGTCTCTGCGTGCTATCAGGCTTTTCGTCTTACAGACAGCAAAAAAGAATGTTTATACGGATAACCACTCGGGTATTTCCGCCCGTCAGCGTGACTCAAATGTCAGTATGACAGATCTTGTGAGCGCGGAAGATGACGTAAATCTCCGCGTGTCAACGGGCTTGTCGGCCGCGATTGACGAAGGGCGCAGAAGACGACGTTAGTCTCTGCGTGCTATCAGGCTTTTCGTCTTACAGACAGCAAAAAAGAATGTTTATACGGATAACCACTCGGGTATTTCCGCCCGTCAGCGTGACTCAAATGTCAGTATGACAGATCTTGTGAGCGCGGAAGATGACGTAAATCTCCGCGTGTCAACGGGCTTGTCGGCCGCGATTGACGAAGGGCGCAGAAGACGACGTTAGTCTCTGCGTGCTATCAGGCTTTTCGTCTTACAGACAGCAAAAAAGAATGTTTATACGGATAACCACTCGGGTATTTCCGCCCGTCAGCGTGACTCAAATGTCAGTATGACAGATCTTGTGAGCGCGGAAGATGACGTAAATCTCCGCGTGTCAACGGGCTTGTCGGCCGCGATTGACGAAGGGCGCAGAAGACGACGTTAGTCTCTGCGTGCTATCAGGCTTTTCGTCTTACAGACAGCAAAAAAGAATGTTTATACGGATAACCACTCGGGTATTTCCGCCCGTCAGCGTGACTCAAATGTCAGTATGACAGATCTTGTGAGCGCGGAAGATGACGTAAATCTCCGCGTGTCAACGGGCTTGTCGGCCGCGATTGACGAAGGGCGCAGAAGACGACGTTAGTCTCTGCGTGCTATCAGGCTTTTCGTCTTACAGACAGCAAAAAAGAATGTTTATACGGATAACCACTCGGGTATTTCCGCCCGTCAGCGTGACTCAAATGTCAGTATGACAGATCTTGTGAGCGCGGAAGATGACGTAAATCTCCGCGTGTCAACGGGCTTGTCGGCCGCGATTGACGAAGGGCGCAGAAGACGACGTTAGTCTCTGCGTGCTATCAGGCTTTTCGTCTTACAGACAGCAAAAAGAATGTTTATACGGATAACCACTCGGGTATTTCCGCCCGTCAGCGTGACTCAAATGTCAGTATGACAGATCTTGTGAGCGCGGAAGATGACGTAAATCTCCGCGTGTCAACGGGCTTGTCGGCCGCGATTGACGAAGGGCGCAGAAGACGACGTTAGTCTCTGCGTGCTATCAGGCTTTTCGTCTTACAGACAGCAAAAAAGAATGTTTATACGGATAACCACTCGGGTATTTCCGCCCGTCAGCGTGACTCAAATGTCAGTATGACAGATCTTGTGAGCGCGGAAGATGACGTAAATCTCCGCGTGTCAACGGGCTTGTCGGCCGCGATTGACGAAGGGCGCAGAAGACGACGTTAGTCTCTGCGTGCTATCAGGCTTTTCGTCTTACAGACAGCAAAAAAGAATGTTTATACGGATAACCACTCGGGTATTTCCGCCCGTCAGCGTGACTCAAATGTCAGTATGACAGATCTTGTGAGCGCGGAAGATGACGTAAATCTCCGCGTGTCAACGGGCTTGTCGGCCGCGATTGACGAAGGGCGCAGAAGACGACGTTAGTCTCTGCGTGCTATCAGGCTTTTCGTCTTACAGACAGCAAAAAGAATGTTTATACGGATAACCACTCGGGTATTTCCGCCCGTCAGCGTGACTCAAATGTCAGTATGACAGATCTTGTGAGCGCGGAAGATGACGTAAATCTCCGCGTGTCAACGGGCTTGTCGGCCGCGATTGACGAAGGGCGCAGAAGACGACGTTAGTCTCTGCGTGCTATCAGGCTTTTCGTCTTACAGACAGCAAAAAAGAATGTTTATACGGATAACCACTCGGGTATTTCCGCCCGTCAGCGTGACTCAAATGTCAGTATGACAGATCTTGTGAGCGCGGAAGATGACGTAAATCTCCGCGTGTCAACGGGCTTGTCGGCCGCGATTGACGAAGGGCGCAGAAGACGACGTTAGTCTCTGCGTGCTATCAGGCTTTTCGTCTTACAGACAGCAAAAAAGAATGTTTATACGGATAACCACTCGGGTATTTCCGCCCGTCAGCGTGACTCAAATGTCAGTATGACAGATCTTGTGAGCGCGGAAGATGACGTAAATCTCCGCGTGTCAACGGGCTTGTCGGCCGCGATTGACGAAGGGCGCAGAAGACGACGTTAGTCTCTGCGTGCTATCAGGCTTTTCGTCTTACAGACAGCAAAAAGAATGTTTATACGGATAACCACTCGGGTATTTCCGCCCGTCAGCGTGACTCAAATGTCAGTATGACAGATCTTGTGAGCGCGGAAGATGACGTAAATCTCCGCGTGTCAACGGGCTTGTCGGCCGCGATTGACGAAGGGCGCAGAAGACGACGTTAGTCTCTGCGTGCTATCAGGCTTTTCGTCTTACAGACAGCAAAAAAGAATGTTTATACGGATAACCACTCGGGTATTTCCGCCCGTCAGCGTGACTCAAATGTCAGTATGACAGATCTTGTGAGCGCGGAAGATGACGTAAATCTCCGCGTGTCAACGGGCTTGTCGGCCGCGATTGACGAAGGGCGCAGAAGACGACGTTAGTCTCTGCGTGCTATCAGGCTTTTCGTCTTACAGACAGCAAAAAAGAATGTTTATACGGATAACCACTCGGGTATTTCCGCCCGTCAGCGTGACTCAAATGTCAGTATGACAGATCTTGTGAGCGCGGAAGATGACGTAAATCTCCGCGTGTCAACGGGCTTGTCGGCCGCGATTGACGAAGGGCGCAGAAGACGACGTTAGTCTCTGCGTGCTATCAGGCTTTTCGTCTTACAGACAGCAAAAAGAATGTTTATACGGATAACCACTCGGGTATTTCCGCCCGTCAGCGTGACTCAAATGTCAGTATGACAGATCTTGTGAGCGCGGAAGATGACGTAAATCTCCGCGTGTCAACGGGCTTGTCGGCCGCGATTGACGAAGGGCGCAGAAGACGACGTTAGTCTCTGCGTGCTATCAGGCTTTTCGTCTTACAGACAGCAAAAAAGAATGTTTATACGGATAACCACTCGGGTATTTCCGCCCGTCAGCGTGACTCAAATGTCAGTATGACAGATCTTGTGAGCGCGGAAGATGACGTAAATCTCCGCGTGTCAACGGGCTTGTCGGCCGCGATTGACGAAGGGCGCAGAAGACGACGTTAGTCTCTGCGTGCTATCAGGCTTTTCGTCTTACAGACAGCAAAAAGAATGTTTATACGGATAACCACTCGGGTATTTCCGCCCGTCAGCGTGACTCAAATGTCAGTATGACAGATCTTGTGAGCGCGGAAGATGACGTAAATCTCCGCGTGTCAACGGGCTTGTCGGCCGCGATTGACGAAGGGCGCAGAAGACGACGTTAGTCTCTGCGTGCTATCAGGCTTTTCGTCTTACAGACAGCAAAAAGAATGTTTATACGGATAACCACTCGGGTATTTCCGCCCGTCAGCGTGACTCAAATGTCAGTATGACAGATCTTGTGAGCGCGGAAGATGACGTAAATCTCCGCGTGTCAACGGGCTTGTCGGCCGCGATTGACGAAGGGCGCAGAAGACGACGTTAGTCTCTGCGTGCTATCAGGCTTTTCGTCTTACAGACAGCAAAAAAGAATGTTTATACGGATAACCACTCGGGTATTTCCGCCCGTCAGCGTGACTCAAATGTCAGTATGACAGATCTTGTGAGCGCGGAAGATGACGTAAATCTCCGCGTGTCAACGGGCTTGTCGGCCGCGATTGACGAAGGGCGCAGAAGACGACGTTAGTCTCTGCGTGCTATCAGGCTTTTCGTCTTACAGACAGCAAAAAAGAATGTTTATACGGATAACCACTCGGGTATTTCCGCCCGTCAGCGTGACTCAAATGTCAGTATGACAGATCTTGTGAGCGCGGAAGATGACGTAAATCTCCGCGTGTCAACGGGCTTGTCGGCCGCGATTGACGAAGGGCGCAGAAGACGACGTTAGTCTCTGCGTGCTATCAGGCTTTTCGTCTTACAGACAGCAAAAAGAATGTTTATACGGATAACCACTCGGGTATTTCCGCCCGTCAGCGTGACTCAAATGTCAGTATGACAGATCTTGTGAGCGCGGAAGATGACGTAAATCTCCGCGTGTCAACGGGCTTGTCGGCCGCGATTGACGAAGGGCGCAGAAGACGACGTTAGTCTCTGCGTGCTATCAGGCTTTTCGTCTTACAGACAGCAAAAAAGAATGTTTATACGGATAACCACTCGGGTATTTCCGCCCGTCAGCGTGACTCAAATGTCAGTATGACAGATCTTGTGAGCGCGGAAGATGACGTAAATCTCCGCGTGTCAACGGGCTTGTCGGCCGCGATTGACGAAGGGCGCAGAAGACGACGTTAGTCTCTGCGTGCTATCAGGCTTTTCGTCTTACAGACAGCAAAAAGAATGTTTATACGGATAACCACTCGGGTATTTCCGCCCGTCAGCGTGACTCAAATGTCAGTATGACAGATCTTGTGAGCGCGGAAGATGACGTAAATCTCCGCGTGTCAACGGGCTTGTCGGCCGCGATTGACGAAGGGCGCAGAAGACGACGTTAGTCTCTGCGTGCTATCAGGCTTTTCGTCTTACAGACAGCAAAAAAGAATGTTTATACGGATAACCACTCGGGTATTTCCGCCCGTCAGCGTGACTCAAATGTCAGTATGACAGATCTTGTGAGCGCGGAAGATGACGTAAATCTCCGCGTGTCAACGGGCTTGTCGGCCGCGATTGACGAAGGGCGCAGAAGACGACGTTAGTCTCTGCGTGCTATCAGGCTTTTCGTCTTACAGACAGCAAAAAAGAATGTTTATACGGATAACCACTCGGGTATTTCCGCCCGTCAGCGTGACTCAAATGTCAGTATGACAGATCTTGTGAGCGCGGAAGATGACGTAAATCTCCGCGTGTCAACGGGCTTGTCGGCCGCGATTGACGAAGGGCGCAGAAGACGACGTTAGTCTCTGCGTGCTATCAGGCTTTTCGTCTTACAGACAGCAAAAAAGAATGTTTATACGGATAACCACTCGGGTATTTCCGCCCGTCAGCGTGACTCAAATGTCAGTATGACAGATCTTGTGAGCGCGGAAGATGACGTAAATCTCCGCGTGTCAACGGGCTTGTCGGCCGCGATTGACGAAGGGCGCAGAAGACGACGTTAGTCTCTGCGTGCTATCAGGCTTTTCGTCTTACAGACAGCAAAAAAGAATGTTTATACGGATAACCACTCGGGTATTTCCGCCCGTCAGCGTGACTCAAATGTCAGTATGACAGATCTTGTGAGCGCGGAAGATGACGTAAATCTCCGCGTGTCAACGGGCTTGTCGGCCGCGATTGACGAAGGGCGCAGAAGACGACGTTAGTCTCTGCGTGCTATCAGGCTTTTCGTCTTACAGACAGCAAAAAAGAATGTTTATACGGATAACCACTCGGGTATTTCCGCCCGTCAGCGTGACTCAAATGTCAGTATGACAGATCTTGTGAGCGCGGAAGATGACGTAAATCTCCGCGTGTCAACGGGCTTGTCGGCCGCGATTGACGAAGGGCGCAGAAGACGACGTTAGTCTCTGCGTGCTATCAGGCTTTTCGTCTTACAGACAGCAAAAAAGAATGTTTATACGGATAACCACTCGGGTATTTCCGCCCGTCAGCGTGACTCAAATGTCAGTATGACAGATCTTGTGAGCGCGGAAGATGACGTAAATCTCCGCGTGTCAACGGGCTTGTCGGCCGCGATTGACGAAGGGCGCAGAAGACGACGTTAGTCTCTGCGTGCTATCAGGCTTTTCGTCTTACAGACAGCAAAAAGAATGTTTATACGGATAACCACTCGGGTATTTCCGCCCGTCAGCGTGACTCAAATGTCAGTATGACAGATCTTGTGAGCGCGGAAGATGACGTAAATCTCCGCGTGTCAACGGGCTTGTCGGCCGCGATTGACGAAGGGCGCAGAAGACGACGTTAGTCTCTGCGTGCTATCAGGCTTTTCGTCTTACAGACAGCAAAAAAGAATGTTTATACGGATAACCACTCGGGTATTTCCGCCCGTCAGCGTGACTCAAATGTCAGTATGACAGATCTTGTGAGCGCGGAAGATGACGTAAATCTCCGCGTGTCAACGGGCTTGTCGGCCGCGATTGACGAAGGGCGCAGAAGACGACGTTAGTCTCTGCGTGCTATCAGGCTTTTCGTCTTACAGACAGCAAAAAAGAATGTTTATACGGATAACCACTCGGGTATTTCCGCCCGTCAGCGTGACTCAAATGTCAGTATGACAGATCTTGTGAGCGCGGAAGATGACGTAAATCTCCGCGTGTCAACGGGCTTGTCGGCCGCGATTGACGAAGGGCGCAGAAGACGACGTTAGTCTCTGCGTGCTATCAGGCTTTTCGTCTTACAGACAGCAAAAAAGAATGTTTATACGGATAACCACTCGGGTATTTCCGCCCGTCAGCGTGACTCAAATGTCAGTATGACAGATCTTGTGAGCGCGGAAGATGACGTAAATCTCCGCGTGTCAACGGGCTTGTCGGCCGCGATTGACGAAGGGCGCAGAAGACGACGTTAGTCTCTGCGTGCTATCAGGCTTTTCGTCTTACAGACAGCAAAAAGAATGTTTATACGGATAACCACTCGGGTATTTCCGCCCGTCAGCGTGACTCAAATGTCAGTATGACAGATCTTGTGAGCGCGGAAGATGACGTAAATCTCCGCGTGTCAACGGGCTTGTCGGCCGCGATTGACGAAGGGCGCAGAAGACGACGTTAGTCTCTGCGTGCTATCAGGCTTTTCGTCTTACAGACAGCAAAAAAGAATGTTTATACGGATAACCACTCGGGTATTTCCGCCCGTCAGCGTGACTCAAATGTCAGTATGACAGATCTTGTGAGCGCGGAAGATGACGTAAATCTCCGCGTGTCAACGGGCTTGTCGGCCGCGATTGACGAAGGGCGCAGAAGACGACGTTAGTCTCTGCGTGCTATCAGGCTTTTCGTCTTACAGACAGCAAAAAAGAATGTTTATACGGATAACCACTCGGGTATTTCCGCCCGTCAGCGTGACTCAAATGTCAGTATGACAGATCTTGTGAGCGCGGAAGATGACGTAAATCTCCGCGTGTCAACGGGCTTGTCGGCCGCGATTGACGAAGGGCGCAGAAGACGACGTTAGTCTCTGCGTGCTATCAGGCTTTTCGTCTTACAGACAGCAAAAAAGAATGTTTATACGGATAACCACTCGGGTATTTCCGCCCGTCAGCGTGACTCAAATGTCAGTATGACAGATCTTGTGAGCGCGGAAGATGACGTAAATCTCCGCGTGTCAACGGGCTTGTCGGCCGCGATTGACGAAGGGCGCAGAAGACGACGTTAGTCTCTGCGTGCTATCAGGCTTTTCGTCTTACAGACAGCAAAAAAGAATGTTTATACGGATAACCACTCGGGTATTTCCGCCCGTCAGCGTGACTCAAATGTCAGTATGACAGATCTTGTGAGCGCGGAAGATGACGTAAATCTCCGCGTGTCAACGGGCTTGTCGGCCGCGATTGACGAAGGGCGCAGAAGACGACGTTAGTCTCTGCGTGCTATCAGGCTTTTCGTCTTACAGACAGCAAAAAAGAATGTTTATACGGATAACCACTCGGGTATTTCCGCCCGTCAGCGTGACTCAAATGTCAGTATGACAGATCTTGTGAGCGCGGAAGATGACGTAAATCTCCGCGTGTCAACGGGCTTGTCGGCCGCGATTGACGAAGGGCGCAGAAGACGACGTTAGTCTCTGCGTGCTATCAGGCTTTTCGTCTTACAGACAGCAAAAAAGAATGTTTATACGGATAACCACTCGGGTATTTCCGCCCGTCAGCGTGACTCAAATGTCAGTATGACAGATCTTGTGAGCGCGGAAGATGACGTAAATCTCCGCGTGTCAACGGGCTTGTCGGCCGCGATTGACGAAGGGCGCAGAAGACGACGTTAGTCTCTGCGTGCTATCAGGCTTTTCGTCTTACAGACAGCAAAAAAGAATGTTTATACGGATAACCACTCGGGTATTTCCGCCCGTCAGCGTGACTCAAATGTCAGTATGACAGATCTTGTGAGCGCGGAAGATGACGTAAATCTCCGCGTGTCAACGGGCTTGTCGGCCGCGATTGACGAAGGGCGCAGAAGACGACGTTAGTCTCTGCGTGCTATCAGGCTTTTCGTCTTACAGACAGCAAAAAAGAATGTTTATACGGATAACCACTCGGGTATTTCCGCCCGTCAGCGTGACTCAAATGTCAGTATGACAGATCTTGTGAGCGCGGAAGATGACGTAAATCTCCGCGTGTCAACGGGCTTGTCGGCCGCGATTGACGAAGGGCGCAGAAGACGACGTTAGTCTCTGCGTGCTATCAGGCTTTTCGTCTTACAGACAGCAAAAAAGAATGTTTATACGGATAACCACTCGGTATTTCCGCCCGTCAGCGTGACTCAAATGTCAGTATGACAGATCTTGTGAGCGCGGAAGATGACGTAAATCTCCGCGTGTCAACGGGCTTGTCGGCCGCGATTGACGAAGGGCGCAGAAGACGACGTTAGTCTCTGCGTGCTATCAGGCTTTTCGTCTTACAGACAGCAAAAAAGAATGTTTATACGGATAACCACTCGGGTATTTCCGCCCGTCAGCGTGACTCAAATGTCAGTATGACAGATCTTGTGAGCGCGGAAGATGACGTAAATCTCCGCGTGTCAACGGGCTTGTCGGCCGCGATTGACGAAGGGCGCAGAAGACGACGTTAGTCTCTGCGTGCTATCAGGCTTTTCGTCTTACAGACAGCAAAAAAGAATGTTTATACGGATAACCACTCGGGTATTTCCGCCCGTCAGCGTGACTCAAATGTCAGTATGACAGATCTTGTGAGCGCGGAAGATGACGTAAATCTCCGCGTGTCAACGGGCTTGTCGGCCGCGATTGACGAAGGGCGCAGAAGACGACGTTAGTCTCTGCGTGCTATCAGGCTTTTCGTCTTACAGACAGCAAAAAAGAATGTTTATACGGATAACCACTCGGGTATTTCCGCCCGTCAGCGTGACTCAAATGTCAGTATGACAGATCTTGTGAGCGCGGAAGATGACGTAAATCTCCGCGTGTCAACGGGCTTGTCGGCCGCGATTGACGAAGGGCGCAGAAGACGACGTTAGTCTCTGCGTGCTATCAGGCTTTTCGTCTTACAGACAGCAAAAAAGAATGTTTATACGGATAACCACTCGGGTATTTCCGCCCGTCAGCGTGACTCAAATGTCAGTATGACAGATCTTGTGAGCGCGGAAGATGACGTAAATCTCCGCGTGTCAACGGGCTTGTCGGCCGCGATTGACGAAGGGCGCAGAAGACGACGTTAGTCTCTGCGTGCTATCAGGCTTTTCGTCTTACAGACAGCAAAAAAGAATGTTTATACGGATAACCACTCGGGTATTTCCGCCCGTCAGCGTGACTCAAATGTCAGTATGACAGATCTTGTGAGCGCGGAAGATGACGTAAATCTCCGCGTGTCAACGGGCTTGTCGGCCGCGATTGACGAAGGGCGCAGAAGACGACGTTAGTCTCTGCGTGCTATCAGGCTTTTCGTCTTACAGACAGCAAAAAAGAATGTTTATACGGATAACCACTCGGGTATTTCCGCCCGTCAGCGTGACTCAAATGTCAGTATGACAGATCTTGTGAGCGCGGAAGATGACGTAAATCTCCGCGTGTCAACGGGCTTGTCGGCCGCGATTGACGAAGGGCGCAGAAGACGACGTTAGTCTCTGCGTGCTATCAGGCTTTTCGTCTTACAGACAGCAAAAAAGAATGTTTATACGGATAACCACTCGGGTATTTCCGCCCGTCAGCGTGACTCAAATGTCAGTATGACAGATCTTGTGAGCGCGGAAGATGACGTAAATCTCCGCGTGTCAACGGGCTTGTCGGCCGCGATTGACGAAGGGCGCAGAAGACGACGTTAGTCTCTGCGTGCTATCAGGCTTTTCGTCTTACAGACAGCAAAAAAGAATGTTTATACGGATAACCACTCGGGTATTTCCGCCCGTCAGCGTGACTCAAATGTCAGTATGACAGATCTTGTGAGCGCGGAAGATGACGTAAATCTCCGCGTGTCAACGGGCTTGTCGGCCGCGATTGACGAAGGGCGCAGAAGACGACGTTAGTCTCTGCGTGCTATCAGGCTTTTCGTCTTACAGACAGCAAAAAAGAATGTTTATACGGATAACCACTCGGGTATTTCCGCCCGTCAGCGTGACTCAAATGTCAGTATGACAGATCTTGTGAGCGCGGAAGATGACGTAAATCTCCGCGTGTCAACGGGCTTGTCGGCCGCGATTGACGAAGGGCGCAGAAGACGACGTTAGTCTCTGCGTGCTATCAGGCTTTTCGTCTTACAGACAGCAAAAAAGAATGTTTATACGGATAACCACTCGGGTATTTCCGCCCGTCAGCGTGACTCAAATGTCAGTATGACAGATCTTGTGAGCGCGGAAGATGACGTAAATCTCCGCGTGTCAACGGGCTTGTCGGCCGCGATTGACGAAGGGCGCAGAAGACGACGTTAGTCTCTGCGTGCTATCAGGCTTTTCGTCTTACAGACAGCAAAAAAGAATGTTTATACGGATAACCACTCGGGTATTTCCGCCCGTCAGCGTGACTCAAATGTCAGTATGACAGATCTTGTGAGCGCGGAAGATGACGTAAATCTCCGCGTGTCAACGGGCTTGTCGGCCGCGATTGACGAAGGGCGCAGAAGACGACGTTAGTCTCTGCGTGCTATCAGGCTTTTCGTCTTACAGACAGCAAAAAAGAATGTTTATACGGATAACCACTCGGGTATTTCCGCCCGTCAGCGTGACTCAAATGTCAGTATGACAGATCTTGTGAGCGCGGAAGATGACGTAAATCTCCGCGTGTCAACGGGCTTGTCGGCCGCGATTGACGAAGGGCGCAGAAGACGACGTTAGTCTCTGCGTGCTATCAGGCTTTTCGTCTTACAGACAGCAAAAAAGAATGTTTATACGGATAACCACTCGGGTATTTCCGCCCGTCAGCGTGACTCAAATGTCAGTATGACAGATCTTGTGAGCGCGGAAGATGACGTAAATCTCCGCGTGTCAACGGGCTTGTCGGCCGCGATTGACGAAGGGCGCAGAAGACGACGTTAGTCTCTGCGTGCTATCAGGCTTTTCGTCTTACAGACAGCAAAAAAGAATGTTTATACGGATAACCACTCGGGTATTTCCGCCCGTCAGCGTGACTCAAATGTGAGTATGACAGATCTTGTGAGCGCGGAAGATGACGTAAATCTCCGCGTGTCAACGGGCTTGTCGGCCGCGATTGACGAAGGGCGCAGAAGACGACGTTAGTCTCTGCGTGCTATCAGGCTTTTCGTCTTACAGACAGCAAAAAAGAATGTTTATACGGATAACCACTCGGGTATTTCCGCCCGTCAGCGTGACTCAAATGTCAGTATGACAGATCTTGTGAGCGCGGAAGATGACGTAAATCTCCGCGTGTCAACGGGCTTGTCGGCCGCGATTGACGAAGGGCGCAGAAGACGACGTTAGTCTCTGCGTGCTATCAGGCTTTTCGTCTTACAGACAGCAAAAAAGAATGTTTATACGGATAACCACTCGGGTATTTCCGCCCGTCAGCGTGACTCAAATGTCAGTATGACAGATCTTGTGAGCGCGGAAGATGACGTAAATCTCCGCGTGTCAACGGGCTTGTCGGCCGCGATTGACGAAGGGCGCAGAAGACGACGTTAGTCTCTGCGTGCTATCAGGCTTTTCGTCTTACAGACAGCAAAAAAGAATGTTTATACGGATAACCACTCGGGTATTTCCGCCCGTCAGCGTGACTCAAATGTCAGTATGACAGATCTTGTGAGCGCGGAAGATGACGTAAATCTCCGCGTGTCAACGGGCTTGTCGGCCGCGATTGACGAAGGGCGCAGAAGACGACGTTAGTCTCTGCGTGCTATCAGGCTTTTCGTCTTACAGACAGCAAAAAAGAATGTTTATACGGATAACCACTCGGGTATTTCCGCCCGTCAGCGTGACTCAAATGTCAGTATGACAGATCTTGTGAGCGCGGAAGATGACGTAAATCTCCGCGTGTCAACGGGCTTGTCGGCCGCGATTGACGAAGGGCGCAGAAGACGACGTTAGTCTCTGCGTGCTATCAGGCTTTTCGTCTTACAGACAGCAAAAAAGAATGTTTATACGGATAACCACTCGGTAGTTTCCGCCCGTCAGCGTGACTCAAATGTCAGTATGACAGATCTTGTGAGCGCGGAAGATGACGTAAATCTCCGCGTGTCAACGGGCTTGTCGGCCGCGATTGACGAAGGGCGCAGAAGACGACGTTAGTCTCTGCGTGCTATCAGGCTTTTCGTCTTACAGACAGCAAAAAAGAATGTTTATACGGATAACCACTCGGGTATTTCCGCCCGTCAGCGTGACTCAAATGTCAGTATGACAGATCTTGTGAGCGCGGAAGATGACGTAAATCTCCGCGTGTCAACGGGCTTGTCGGCCGCGATTGACGAAGGGCGCAGAAGACGACGTTAGTCTCTGCGTGCTATCAGGCTTTTCGTCTTACAGACAGCAAAAAAGAATGTTTATACGGATAACCACTCGGGTATTTCCGCCCGTCAGCGTGACTCAAATGTAGTATGACAGATCTTGTGAGCGCGGAAGATGACGTAAATCTCCGCGTGTCAACGGGCTTGTCGGCCGCGATTGACGAAGGGCGCAGAAGACGACGTTAGTCTCTGCGTGCTATCAGGCTTTTCGTCTTACAGACAGCAAAAAAGAATGTTTATACGGATAACCACTCGGGTATTTCCGCCCGTCAGCGTGACTCAAATGTCAGTATGACAGATCTTGTGAGCGCGGAAGATGACGTAAATCTCCGCGTGTCAACGGGCTTGTCGGCCGCGATTGACGAAGGCGCAGAAGACGACGTTAGTCTCTGCGTGCTATCAGGCTTTTCGTCTTACAGACAGCAAAAAAGAATGTTTATACGGATAACCACTCGGGTATTTCCGCCCGTCAGCGTGACTCAAATGTGAGTATGACAGATCTTGTGAGCGCGGAAGATGACGTAAATCTCCGCGTGTCAACGGGCTTGTCGGCCGCGATTGACGAAGGGCGCAGAAGACGACGTTAGTCTCTGCGTGCTATCAGGCTTTTCGTCTTACAGACAGCAAAAAAGAATGTTTATACGGATAACCACTCGGTATTTCCGCCCGTTAGAGTGACTCAAATGTCAGTATGACAGATCTTGTGAGCGCGGAAGATGACGTAAATCTCCGGTTGTCAACGGGCTTGTCGGCCGCGATTGACGAAGGGCGCAGAAGACGACGTTAGTCTCTGCGTGCTATCAGGCTTTTCGTCTTACAGACAAAAAAAAAGAATGTTTATACGGATAACAACTCGGGTATTTCCACCCGTCAGCGTGACTCAAATGTCAGTATGACAGATCTTGTGAGCGCGGAAGATGACGTAAATCTCCGCGTGTCAACGGGCTTGTCGGCCGCGATTGACGAAGGGCGCAGAAGACGACGTTAGTCTCTGCGTGCTATCAGGCTTTTCGTCTTACAGACAGCAAAAAAGAATGTTTATACGGATAACCACTCGGTATTTCCGCCCGTCAGCGTGACTCAAATGTCAGTATGACAGATCTTGTGAGCGCGGAAGATGACGTAAATCTCCGCGTGTCAACGGGCTTGTCGGCCGCGATTGACGAAGGGCGCAGAAGAGACGTTAGTCTCTGCGTGCTATCAGGCTTTTCGTCTTACAGACAGCAAAAAGAATGTTTATACGGATAACCACTCGGGTATTTCCGCCCGTCAGCGTGACTCAAATGTGAGTATGACAGATCTTGTGAGCGCGGAAGATGACGTAAATCTCCGCGTGTCAACGGGCTTGTCGGCCGCGATTGACGAAGGGCGCAGAAGACGACGTTAGTCTCTGCGTGCTATCAGGCTTTTCGTCTTACAGACAGCAAAAAAGAATGTTTATACGGATAACCACTCGGGTATTTCCGCCCGTCAGCGTGACTCAAATGTGAGTATGACAGATCTTGTGAGCGCGGAAGATGACGTAAATCTCCGCGTGTCAACGGGCTTGTCGGCCGCGATTGACGAAGGGCGCAGAAGACGACGTTAGTCTCTGCGTGCTATCAGGCTTTTCGTCTTACAGACAGCAAAAACGAATGTTTATACGGATAACCACTCGGTAGTTTCCGCCCGTCAGCGTGACTCAAATGTGAGTATGACAGATCTTGTGAGCGCGGAAGATGACGTAAATCTCCGCGTGTCAACGGGCTTGTCGGCCGCGATTGACGAAGGGCGCAGAAGACGACGTTAGTCTCTGCGTGCTATCAGGCTTTTCGTCTTACAGACAGCAAAAAAGAATGTTTATACGGATAACCACTCGGGTATTTCCGCCGTCAGCGTGACTCAAATGTCAGTATGACAGATCTTGTGAGCGCGGAAGATGACGTAAATCTCCGCGTGTCAACGGGCTTGTCGGCCGCGATTGACGAAGGGCGCAGAAGACGACGTTAGTCTCTGCGTGCTATCAGGCTTTTCGTCTTACAGACAGCAAAAAAGAATGTTTATACGGATAACCACTCGGGTATTTCCGCCCGTCAGCGTGACTCAAATGTGAGTATGACAGATCTTGTGAGCGCGGAAGATGACGTAAATCTCCGCGTGTCAACGGGCTTGTCGGCCGCGATTGACGAAGGGCGCAGAAGACGACGTTAGTCTCTGCGTGCTATCAGGCTTTTCGTCTTACAGACATCAAAAAAGAATGTTTATACGGATAACCACTCGGGTATTTCCGCCCGTCAGCGTGACTCAAATGTGAGTATGACAGATCTTGTGAGCGCGGAAGATGACGTAAATCTCCGCGTGTCAACGGGCTTGTCGGCCGCGATTGACGAAGGCGCAGAAGACGACGTTAGTCTCTGCGTGCTATCAGGATTTTCGTCTTACAGACAGCAAAAACGAATGTTTATACGGATAACCACTCGGTAGTTTCCGCCCGTCAGCGTGACTCAAATGTGAGTATGACAGATCTTGTGAGCGCGGAAGATGACGTAAATCTCCGCGTGTCAACGGGCTTGTCGGCCGCGATTGACGAAGGGCGCAGAAGACGACGTTAGTCTCTGCGTGCTATCAGGCTTTTCGTCTTACAGACAGCAAAAAAGAATGTTTATACGGATAACCACTCGGGTATTTCCGCCCGTCAGCGTGACTCAAATGTGAGTATGACAGATCTTGTGAGCGCGGAAGATGACGTAAATCTCCGCGTGTCAACGGGCTTGTCGGCCGCGATTGACGAAGGCGCAGAAGACGACGTTAGTCTCTGCGTGCTATCAGGCTTTTCGTCTTACAGACAGCAAAAAAGAATGTTTATACGGATAACCACTCGGTATTTCCGCCCGTCAGCGTGACTCAAATGTCAGTATGACAGATCTTGTGAGCGCGGAAGATGACGTAAATCTCCGGCTGTCAACGGGCTTGTCGGCCGCGATTCACGAAGGGCGCAGAAGAGAACGTTAGTCTCTGCGTGCTATCAGGCTTTTTGTCTTACACAGATCAAAAAATAATGCTTATACGGATAACCACTCGGGTATTTCCGCCCGTCAGCGTGACTCAAATGTGAGTATGACAGATCTTGTGAGCGCGGAAGATGACGTAAATCTCCGCGTGTCAACGGGCTTGTCGGCCGCGATTGACGAAGGGCGCAGAAGACGACGTTAGTATCTGCGTGCTATCAGGCTTTTCGTCTTACAGACAGCAAAAACGAATGTTTATACGGATAACCACTCGGTATTTCCGCCCGTCAGCGTGACTCAAATGTCAGTATGACAGATCTTGTGAGCGCGGAAGATGACGTAAATCTCCGCGTGTCAACGGGCTTGTCGGCCGCGATTGACGAAGGGCGCAGAAGAGACGTTAGTCTCTGCGTGCTATCAGGCTTTTCGTCTTACAGACAGCAAAAAAGAATGTTTATACGGATAACCACTAGGGTATTTCCGCCCGTCAGCGTGACTCAAATGTGAGTATGACAGATCTTGTGAGCGCGGAAGATGACGTAAATCTCCGTGTGTCAACGGGCATGTCGGCCGCAATTGACGAAGGGCGCAGAAGACGACGTTAGTCTCTGCGTGCTATCAGGCTTTTCGTCTTACAGACAGCAAAAAAGAATGTTTATACGGATAACCACTCGGGTATTTCCGCCCGTCAGCGTGACTCAAATGTCAGTATGATAGATTTGTGAGCGCGGAAGATGACGTAAATCTCCGCGTGTCAACGGGCTTGTCGGCCGCGATTGACGAAGGACGCAGAAGACGACGTTAGTCTCTGCGTGCTATCAGGCTTTTCGTCTTACAGACAGCAAAAAAGAATGTTAAACGGATAACCACTCGGTATTTCCGCCCGTCAGCGTGACTCAAATGTGAGTATGACAGATCTTGTGAGCGCGGAAGATGACGTAAATCTCCGCGTGTCAACGGGCTTGTCGGCCGCGATTGACGAAGGGCGCAGAAGACGACGTTAGTCTCTGCGTGCTATCAGGCTTTTCGTCTTACAGACAGCAAAAAAGAATGTTTATACGGATAACCACTCGGTAGTTTCCGCCCGTCAGCGTGACTCAAATGTGAGTATGACAGATCTTGTGAGCGCGGAAGATGACGTAAATCTCCGCGTGTCAACGGGCTTGTCGGCCGCGATTGACGAAGGGCGCAGAAGACGACGTTAGTCTCTGCGTGCTATCAGGCTTTTCGTCTTACAGACAGCAAAAAAGAATGTTTATACGGATAACCACTCGGGTATTTCCGCCGTCAGCGTGACTCAAATGTCAGTATGACAGATCTTGTGAGCGCGGAAGATGACGTAAATCTCCGCGTGTCAACGGGCTTGTCGGCCGCGATTGACGAAGGGCGCAGAAGACGACGTTAGTCTCTGCGTGCTATCAGGCTTTTCGTCTTACAGACAGCAAAAAAGAATGTTTATACGGATAACCACTCGGCTATTTCCGCCCGTCAGCGTGACTCAAATGTCAGTATGACAGATCTTGTGAGCGCGGAAGATGACGTAAATCTCCGGCTGTCAACGGGCTTGTCGGCCGCGATTGACGAAGGGCGCAGAAGACGACGTTAGTCTCTGCGTGCTATCAGGCTTTTTGTCTTACAGAGATCAAAAAAGAATGTTTATACGGATAACCACTCGGGTATTTCCGCCCGTCAGCGTGACTCAAATGTCAGTATGACAGATCTTGTGAGCGCGGAAGATGACGTAAATCTCCGCGTGTCAACGGGCTTGTCGGCCGCGATTGACGAAGGGCGCAGAAGACGACGTTAGTCTCTGCGTGCTATCAGGCTTTTCGTCTTACAGACAGCAAAAAAGAATGTTTATACGGATAACCACTCGGGTATTTCCGCCCGTCAGCGTGACTCAAATGTGAGTATGACAGATCTTGTGAGCGCGGAAGATGACGTAAATCTCCGCGTGTCAACGGGCTTGTCGGCCGCGATTGACGAAGGGCGCAGAAGACGACGTTAGTCTCTGCGTGCTATCAGGCTTTTCGTCTTACAGAGAAAAAAAGAATGTTTATACGGATAACCACTCGGGTATTTCCGCCCGTCAGCGTGACTCAAATGTGAGTATGACAGATCTTGTGAGCGCGGAAGATGACGTAAATCTCCGCGTGTCAACGGGCTTGTCGGCCGCGATTGACGAAGGGCGCAGAAGACGACGTTAGTCTCTGCGTGCTATCAGGCTTTTCGTCTTACAGACATCAAAAAATAATGTTTATACGGATAACCACTCGGTATTTCCGCCCGTCAGCGTGACTCAAATGTCAGTATGACAGATCTTGTGAGCGCGGAAGATGACGTAAATCTCCTGGTGTCAACGGGCTTGTCGGCCGCGATTGACGAAGGGCGCAGAAGACGACGTTAGTCTCTGCGTGCTATCAGGCTTTTCGTCTTACAGACAGCAAAAAGAATGTTTATACGGATAACCACTCGGGTATTTCCGCCCGTCAGCGTGACTCAAATGTGAGTATGACAGATCTTGTGAGCGCGAAAGATGACGTAAATCTCCGCGTGTCAATGGGCTTGTCGGCCGGGATTGACGAAGCGTGCAGAAGACGACGTTTGTCTCTGCGTGCTATCAGGCTTTTCGTCTTACAGACAGCTAAAAAGAATGTTTATACGGATAACCACATGGGTATTTCCGCCAGTCAGCGTGACTCAAATGTCAGTATGACAGATCTTGTGAGCACGGAAGATGACGTAAATCTCTGCGTGTCAACGGGCTTGTCGGCCGGGATTGACGAAGGGCGCAGAAGACGACGTTACTCTCTGCGTGCTATCAGGCTTTTCGTCAAACAGACATCAAAAAAGAATGTTTACACGGATAACCACATTTGTATTTCCGACTGCCAGCGTGACTCAAATGTTAGTATGACAGATCTTGTGAGCGCGGAAGATGACGTAAATCTCTGCGTGTCAATGGGCTTGTCGGCCGTGATTGACGAAGCGCGCAAAGACGACGTTTGTCTCTCCGTGTTATCAGGCTTTTCGTCTTACAGACATCAAAAAAGAATGTTTATACGGATAACCACTTGGGTATTTCCGCCAGTCAGCGTCACTCAAATGTCAGTATGACAGATCTTGTGAGCACGGAAGATGACGTAAATCTCTGCGTGTCAACGGGCTTGTCGGCCGTGATTGACGAAGGGCGCAGAAGATGACGTTACTCTCTGCGTGCTATCAGGCTTTTCGTCAAACAGACAGCAAAAAAGAATGTTTATACGGATAACCACTCGGGTATTTCCGCCCGTCAGCGTGACTCAAATGTGAGTATGACAGATCTTGTGATCGCGGAAGATGACTTAAATCTCCGGCTGTCAACGGGCTTGTCGGCCGCGATTGACGAAGGGCGCAGAAGAGAACGTTAGTCTCTGCGTGCTATCAGGCTTTTTGTCTTACAGAGATTAAAAAAGAATGCTTATACGGATAACCACTCGGGTATTTCCGCCCGTCAGCGTGACTCAAATGTGAGTATGAAAGATCTTGTGAGCGCGGAAGATGACGTAAATCTCCGCGTGTCAATGGGCTTGTCGGCCGTGATTGACGAAGCGCGCAGAAGACGACGTTTGTCTCTCCGTGCTATCAGGCTTTTCGTCTTACAGACATCAAAAAAGAATGTTTATACGGATAACCACTTGGGTATTTCCGCCCGTCAGCATGACTCAAATGTCAGTAAGATCGATATTGTGAGCGCGGAAGATGACGTAAATCTCCGGCTGTCAACGGGCTTGTCGGCCGCGATTGACGAAGGGCGCAGAAGACGACGTTAGTCTCTGCGTGCTATCAGGCTTTTCGTCTTACAGACAGCAAAAAAGAATGTTTATACGGATAACCACTTGGGTATTTCCGCCCGTCAGCGTGACACAAATGTCAGTATGACAGATCTTGTGAGCGCGGAAGATGACGTAAATCTCTGGGTGTCAACGGGCTTGTCGGCCGGGATTGACGAAGGGCGCAGAAGACGACGTTAGTCTCTGCGTGCTATCAGGCTTTTCGTCTTACAGACAACTAAAAAGAATGTTTATACGGATAACCACTCGGGTATTTCCGCCCGTCAGCGTGACTCAAATGTGAGTATGACAGATCTTGTGAGTGCGGAAGATGACGTAAATCTCCGCGTGTCAACGGGCTTGTCGGCCGCGATTGACGAAGGGAGCAAAAGACGACGTTATTCTCTGCGTGCTATCAGGCTTTTGTCTTACAGAGATCAAAAAAGAATGTTTATACGGATAACCACTTTGGTATTTCCGCCCGTCAGCGTGACTCAAATGTCAGTATGACAGATCTTGTGTGCGCGGAAGATGACGTAAATCTGCGCGTGTAAACGGGCTTGTCGGCCGCGATTTACGAACGACGCAGAAGACGATGTTAGTCTCTGCGTGCTATCAGGCTTTTCGTCTTACAGACAGCAAAAATGAATGTTTATACGGATAACCACTCGTATTTCCGCCCTTCAGCGTGACTCAAATGTGAGTATGACAGATCTTGTGAGCGCGGAAGATGACGTAAATCTCCGGCTGTCAACGGGCTTATCGGCCGCGATTGACGAAGGGCGCAGAAGAGAACGTTAGTCTCTGCGTGCTATCAGGCTTTTTGTCTTACAAAGATCAAAAAAGAATGCTTATACGGATAACCACTCGGGTATTTCCGCCCGTCAGTGTGACTCAAATGTGAGTATGACAGATCTTGTGAGCGCAGAAGATGACGTAAATCTTCGCGTGTCAATGGGCTTGTCGGCCGTGATTGACGAAGCGCGCAGAAGACGACGTTAGTCTCTCCGTGCTATCAGGCTTTTCGTCTTACAGACATCAAAAAAGAATGTTTATACGGATAACCACTTGGGTAGTTCCGCCCGTCAGCGTTACTCAAATGTCAGTATGACAGATGTTGTGAGCGTGGAAGATGACGTAAATCTCCGCGTGTCAACGTGCTTGTCGGCCGCGATTGACGAAGGGCGCAGAAGACGAAGTTAGTCTCTGCGAGCTATCAGGCTTTTCGTCTTACAGAGAGCAAAAACGAATGTTTATACGGATAACCACTCGTATTTCCGCCCGTCAGCGTGACTCAAATGTGAGTATGACAGATCTTGTGAGCGCGGAAGATGACGTAAATCTCCGGCTGTCAACGGGCTTGTCGGTCGCAATTGACGAAGGGCGCAGAAGAGAACGTTAGTCTCTGCGTGCTATCAGGCTTTTTGTCATACAGAGATAAAAAAAGAATGCTTATACGGATAACCACTCGGGTATTTTCGCCCGTCAGCGTGACTCAAATGTGAGTATGACAGATCTTGTGAGCACGGAAGATGACTTAAATCTCCGGCTGTCAACGGGCTTGTCGGCCGCGATTGACGAAGGGCGCAGAAGAGAACGTTAGTCTCTGCGTGCTATCAGGATTTTTGTCTTACAGAGATCAAAAAAGAATGCTTATACGGATAACCACTCGGGTATTTCCGCCCGTCAGCGTGACTCAAATGTGAGTATGATAGATCTTGTGAGCGCGGAAGATGACTTAAATCTCCGGCTGTCAACGGGCTTGTCGGCCGCGATTGACGAAGGGCGCAGAAGAGAACGTTAGTCTCTGCGTGCTATCAGGCTTTTTGTCTTACAGAGATCAAAAAAGAATGCTTATACGGATAACCACTCGGGTATTTCCGCCCGTCAGCGTGACTCAAATGTGAGTATGACAGATCTTGTGAGCGCGGAAGGTGACGTAAATCTCCGCGTGTCAATGGGCTTGTCGGCCGTGATTGACGAAGCGCGCAGAAGATGACGTTTGTCTCTCCGTGCTATCAGGCTTTTCGTCTTACAGACATCAAAAAAGAATGTTTATACGGATAACCACTTGGGTATTTCCGCCCGTCAGCGTGACTCAAATGTCAGTATGACAGATCTTGTGAGCGCGGAAGATGACGTAAATCTCCGCGTGTCAACGGGCTTGTCAGCCGCGATTGACGAAGGGCGCAGAAGACGACGTTACTCTCTGCGTGCTATCAGGCTTTTCGTCAAACAGACAGCAAAAAAGAATGTTTATACAGATAACCACTCGGGTATTTCCGCCCGTCAGCGTGACTCAAATGTGAGTATGACAGATCTTGTGAGCGTGGAAGATGACGTAAATCTCAGGCTGTCAACGGGCTTGTCGGCCGCGATTGATGAAGGGCGCAGAAGAGAACGTTAGTCTCTGCGTGCTATCAGGCTTTTTGTCTTACAGAGATCAAAAAAGAATGCTTATACCCCCTATTGACGTGCTTAAGCCATTTTACTTAAGTCATTTCTCGCTTAACTTAAAAATAAAATCAATTTCCACCGAACGTTTGAATTGTATTATCCGCTAACTTCGGTTAAAATGAATTCTGACCGTTCGGTCGTGCCGTAACCACGTTGGAAATCAAAAAGAGGTAAAAAAATAAATATAATAATCAAAAAATATTTTTTAGTAAAGTAAAGCGAAAAATCAATCGGACGTTTTCTCTTTAGGATTTCTCATTCTTAATCGAATTGACTAAATAACTAAAGTGAAATTAAGGCTAGAATCAACTCGCCTAGTCGAGCTCGTCCACAAAAATAGGCTTTTGAAGTTTGTCATTTCAATTTCTCACTAAGTAAAATGGATCATTTTTAAGGTCCAACACCTTAAAATGATCACCACTTAAGCAAAAAAAAGAATCACTTGATAAGAAAGAACTACGTAGGTCTGATTTCCGCATCGCAAAAATTGAGGAATACGTAGGAGCAAAGGGAAACACCCTTGTCGACCACAAAAAGAGAAAAATATAAAAAGGGTATAAAGGATATAGAGACATAAAAAGGGAACATAAAAAAAATCAAAGTCATGTTTGCACATTCGATTAAAGGCTGCCGTCCCTTGGGACCGACGTGTGGGGTGCTAATACCTTCCCCATGCGTAAATACAACTCCCGAACCTTTCACTTAAAAGTTCGTAGATCGCATCTTTTCCGGTTTTTCCGACGTTTTCCTCAAATAAACGTTGGTGGCGACTCCGCACGTATTCCTTTCGTGGAACACGCATCCCGCGAGTCACGCGTCGCCCTCTGCGCGTATTCCTCGGGTGCGATGAGGAAATCAGACCTACGTAGTTCGTTAAGAACTGAACGTTGGTTAAATTGTTTTTTTTATATGTTTTCTGAAAGATTGTTTTTTAACTAAGCAAAAGTTGTTTAAGGCGTTGGACCTTGAAACGATCTTTTGATTTTTGAAAAGAGAGATAACTTGCGGTGCTAATGACCGGTTAAAACTTATTTTACTTTGATGAAAAAAGTTTACGACACAAACGATTGGTCGAAACTTATTTAAACAGTGATTAAGTGAGAATACAACACAAACGATCGGTTGAAATTCATTTAAACAGTGATTAAGAGAGATTACAACACAAACGATCGATTGAATTTTATTTTAACGGTGATTAAACAAGATTACGGTATGAACGATTGGTCGAAACTCGCTTTAAACAAAGAAAAAAAATCACCGATGATCGAAGAAGGAGATAAATAAAGATGCACAAATAATAAAGGGGACCCCTAAGGGTCCATAAATCAAATTCAAGTCCTTAAAGCAAGCACTAATCGGATGAAGAATGAAGAACGATGAAGAATGATGAAGAACGGTCGAAGAAAAACAACGAATGGTGTAGGAATCGATCACGGATGCGATTCAGAAGTGTTTCGGCCTTGTTTTCTCTTCTTTCTTCCTCTTTTCTCTTCTTTCTTCTTCTTTCTGGACCTCTGGGCTTCAGGGAACTTCAGGGACCCCTTTCCTTTAGCCTTCCCACGCCTATTTATAGCAAAACAAGGCATTTAGGCTGAAGGTAGCTCACCCAGTGAGCTGTGACATAATTTTGAAGAAACCTTGTTTGCCCAGGCGAGCTGGTTTCTTCACTCATAAGCCTTCTAGTGGGCCCAGGGACTTAAAAATGTCCCAAAAGTGACCATTTTCCCCTTCTTTTGAATATCTTGCGCATTTCCTTCCAAAACGTCGCAAAACTCTACGGATTGCGCGACAATTGGTGTTAAGCTGCTTAATTCGGCTGGCAAGAATCCAAATGTTAGCAAATGAAGGTTCCCGGACGAAATTAGGGTATGATAAAAAGTGTTTAAAAATTTATTTGATAATTATTTTGGATGATAGTTGGTAGTTATGTGTGAGTTAGTCATCATCTTCTGGAAAGTGGTGACTATATATTATACTATGAGAATTGATTATGAGATACTTCCATCTAGGATGGGAATGAGATATATGATATATACCTTTATTTGGGATAGGGAAGAGATTCTGGATACCTCCATCTATAATGGGGAAGCCAGTGGGACGCCATTGCATGAATATGAGCAGATAGCCCATTTGAAAAATTTGATATCTATCATACCCTAATTTCGTCTGGGGATTATTACTTGATGACATGCAACCTTTGACTGGCCGCTTCAAGATACTTGGTACCCTTTGTTGCGCAATATGTAAGTCTCGAGACGCGCCAAAAATCAAAAGGAAGCAGGGTTATGCAATCCGTGAAATTCCATAATGCAACGGAAACCAAAAGGAGGTGTTTTTGTGCAATCCGTGAGTTTCCGTAACTTCTTCGAAAAGCTAAAAAAGAGTAAATACATGGTCCGTAAGGATTCGTAACCTTACGGAAAGAAAATAAGTATCATTATGAAATTTGTAAACTTTTGTAACGTTACGGAAAAAGAATCAGCAAAAAAAGGGTAAGGGGGTGTATTTAGTAAAATGGGGGTGCAAATAGTAATTTTCGAATCTGGGCCCTTCTAGAGGTTTCTGGGAAATTTCTTGCTTAAGGTGGAAGCAACCTAGCTCGCTTGGGCGAGCTAGCTGGCCACCACCCCCTCCGTTTTGTTAAAGAATGGGATTCTGGGGCTTCTAGGACACCTGTAATGCTTCCGTAAAATTCCCATAACCCTAAATAAGCATACTTAACTTAATACGGGTGAGAGGGAAGAGAAAAAAAAGAAGAAAATCAAGTCCTATATGCTTCCATAAGGCTTCCGTAACTTTTCCGTAAATTACGAAAGAAAGGGGGTGAACTTATAAAAATTTGGGGGGTGCAAATAGCAATTTCGAAATTTTGAATTGGGTCTTCCTGAATGATTTTTTGAAGCTGGATTGCTTCTGGAGGAAGTATCCCAGCTCGCCTGGGCGAGCTGGGCGGCAACCTCCTCCCCCTTTTTCCTATAAATAGGCTTAAGGGTGCTGGTCTAAGGATCCGGGATCCCCCTGGTGATGTATTTCAGCTGTTTTGGGTGAAAAAAAATTGTTTCCGTGAAGAAAATCCAAGCCAAGGTGCTTCCGTAACGCTTCCGAGATGTTTCCATAAGCAAATCCGTGAAGGTTTTCCTCCGTTATTCACCGCTTTTCATCCGTTCTTCGTTCTTCAACGGGTAAGTTTCCGAATCAAGCTTTTTCAATTCATTCTCTGTACCCGTGGTGGTCCCCATTTTTTTTGTGTACTTTTATTCTCGTTTCATTTTCTTTTTGTACCACCTTTTGACGTGCTTCAGTCATTTATTTAAGTCATTTCGCGCCTAATCTAAAAAAATAAATTTCCACCGATCATTTGAATTGTAGTATTCGTTAATTTTTGTTAAAATGAATTCCCACCGTTTGGTCGTGCCATAACCACGTTGGAAATAAAAAAAAAGAGGTAAAATAATAATATAATAATAAAAAAATATATCTTTTAGTAAAATGAAGCACAAAAATCAATCGGACATTTTCTCTTTGGGATTTCTCATTCTTAATTGAATTGACTAATAACTAAAGTGAAACTAAGGCTAAAATCAAATCGCCAAGTCAAGCTCGTCCACAAAAAATCATTAAAAAGGGATTTGTAAGTTTATTATCTCAGTTTTCCTTACCAAGTAAATGGTTCATTTTTAAGGTCCAACGCCTTAAAATGATCACCTTTCAAGTAAAAAGAATCGCTTGATTCACCCTTAAGGAAGAACTACGTAGGTCTGATTTCCTCTTTGATGGAGGGTACGTAGGAGCAAGAGCCCCGCTTTTGTCGACCTCAAAAAATAAAAAGAATTAAAAGTTAAGATAACACAATTTCACAACTCTAAAAAATAGGTTGTTGTTGTCCTTTGAGACAAAGGTGAGAGGTGCTAATACCTTCCTCAAACGTAAATACAACTCCCGAACTTAGAATTTTTATTTCGACCGGTGATATGCCATCATTTTCTTCTATTTTCTAAACCCTTTTTGCACCATTTTAATTACTGATTGGTCTTAATTGTCAATTAATCAGGCAGTTTTATTATTTGGGCTCATTTAGCTAATTTGATGTTTTTAATCTAATTTCAGGAATTAATGAAACATTGGGCTTAATACGGATTTTGGTTATGGACTTGAAGAGGGCAAATAAAGCAGCGCTTACCTTAGTTAATTTCTAATTAGGAAATTTCGCAATTTTATTTTATGTTCAGTGTTTATTTCGTTTTGGGCCAGAGTATTGTAATAGGGCCCAGTGACTTTGAGTGACTCTTTTTAAATAGCAGCCTTGGGATTCGTGCAGGGCTATTCTGTTATGCTATTCATTATTCAGAGCTTTTGTTTTAGGGTTTTACGTTTTCTGCTTTGATGCTACTGTTCACGTAATGCAATTTTACGTTTTCTGCTTCTAATTACAATTTCGTTCTTGCTTCTTCTTCTACTCTCATTTATGTTTCTGTTTCATTTACATTTTTGTTCATTTACGTTTCTGCTTCATGTTTCATTTGCATTTTCTGTTTGAATCTATGGAAGGCTAGTTTTTCTGGTGTTGTTCCCTTTTGAGAACGAAGTCCAACTCTCTTTGAGGTTTCGTTTGTAATGTGGTTTCCTGGTAGTTTTCCCTTCACCAGTTATCCCAAATTTGTGAACATTAATCAGTGCACGCTTCGTGTTCGATTAATTGCCTCTGAGCCTAACTTGCGTTCATGCTTAATGGACGAAGGGGTAACTGGTGTATGTGGTGCCTAATCATGTATTGATAACCCTAAGTTGATTTTCGCTTAGTAAATTGAAATAGGGTTGGATTAAGTGGTTGACTGTTAGGGACGAATTCTCCATAACCCAGGATAATAGAATGGCTTCTGAATCAGAGGAAACAACCCGTTTTTAATATTAGTAGTTTCAAATTCCAGTTTACTTGTTCTGCTCTTTAATCACGAAACAAACAAACCCCCCCAATCGTTACTGTTACTGCGCAAGTATATTATGAACATTTGGTTTGTCATTGCTTGTTGGGAAACGACCTAGGATCACTTCCTAGTTACTGCATTTTCATGTTTATTTGATTCGGGTACGGCCTCGATCACCGGTTTCCTTCGGTTTTTCCGACGTTTTTCACAAATAAACGTTGGTGGCGACTCCGCGCATCTTTCCTCCTTTGGAAAGCGCACCCGTGAGCCTCGCCCTCGCTCGCCCGCAAAAGGGCATGTTGCGACAATATCCACATTGATTCCAGAAACCACTGAGTTGTGTCTGTGATGTTTATTTGAATGCATTGAGGTGTTTAATTATTTTATTTATTGAGAAATGTTATGGGAATAAATTATGATTGTTTCCATTTGAATTATATATATATATATATAATATCTTATTTTAAATCCATTGTGGATACCATGGTTGACTTTCTAGATTACTACATCGGCTGAGAACAACACTATTTGCGAACTCCTATGTAGTACTTGTGTTATTCATTGGATTATCATCTCATTATAAGTGTTGTTTTTGGAGCACAAAGAAGAAGCTGCTTAAATTAAGGAGACTTGAAAGCGTAGTTTTCTTTAGTTACATTTACTTTAGCTTTGTTAGTATTTCATAATAAGATTTCGGATGGGACTACTTTCATTATATTTTAGCGTTCATTTAGTTTAGATATCCATATTCAAAGATTATGTTTTTATTTATGTAAATACTCTTTTATTTGACTTTATTTATTACTCATGAGTAATTTTTGGATTATTATGATTTTGATATTTTATATTATTTTTAGTATTCTCTATTATAAGTCATTATTTTAACGAAAGGTGCTACAAAGGTTGTGTCCATTGATATAAGGAAAGAAATCCTATTTCATTTTATTTTATTTGTTAAAGTTTTAATTACTAAAGAATTTACATCGGCCAAGTATAACTGAATCCCAATTGTAGTATTGAACCGAGGCTCAGGTCGTCTCCCAAGGGAATAGTGCAAGGATGAATATTCAAATTAAAATCTTTTGAATAAAGATATTTTTGTGTTTTTATATTTTAAACTACCTAAAACTAAATCTAATGAAAACAGAAAAAACAAGATATATATTTTCTAGAGAGATTAATATGCTGAAAGTTTAATAACAAAAATTAAGAGAAAATGTAAGAAGTTACTAGTTGACACGATAATAATTGCAGACGGAAACAATAATGTTGAGATGCTAAGATTGTAATCGGAATCCCCCTATTTTCTACAATTCCTCACACTTCAATGTCGTTATATCGTTTATCCCCAATTCACTAATGTATTCTATCCCTAATCCCTTAGGTGATAGACCTTAAATCACTTGCCTTGATTCCTAATCCCTTGGCAAACCAACACAAAAAATCAACATTATCGTTTGGGAATTAGTGAGGCTTAATCAAGATTATTATATCCCTAGAGATAACCCCAATTAAGTATCCAATTTAGTTTGGATTTCAATGAGACTCGCCAAAGTGCACGTTAATTCCTGGAATCATCTATGAGGTGCACAAGCTCACAAAGCATTAAGTATAGAAGGCAAATAATGAACTCAAAGAATATATTAATGTGAGAAAATTACATCAAATAGGGTTCAATCCTTCCCTCTCCTAGCTAAGAAAAAAACTAGTCACTCATGAAATACAAGAAGAGAAAAGAGAAGAGAGTTTTTCAGTGAAGGGTGGTGTGTAGAGGTGTATATATTATTTTCTTGTTGCCTATGCCTCTCTATTTATAGAATCATAGATGTGTTTAATAGAGGCAAATAATCTCCTTAATTTACAAAATAATATAATCAATACAATGAAATTATCTCTTAAGCTAATATAATCTTTTTTAATTTTTGCAATTATCTTTCAAGTGATTTTCTTCATTTATCTTTGAGCTAATCTCCATAATTATTTGTTTTGAATTAATTTAGTTTCTGGATACACTGTCTGGTGTGCTCCTTGCTTAAGCAAGATATCTTCTGTAAAATTTCGTCTTTTCCACGGTTTGAGCTGGCTTGAGCGACCTATACCTCCCTTGAGCGAGACTACCTTGTAAAATTGTCCAATTTCTCTGTAAAAACTCATAAAATCATATTAAAAACTTCTAACATCATAATTCATATCTAAAATATATTAAAAAGTGAAAACATAATGAATTTGATTCAAATCAAGGCCCAAAGTATACTAAATTATCAAATAAACATTTCAAATTACATATGAAAATATGATAAATTTGACGTTTATTAACATTCCATACTTATAACCTTGCTTGTCCTCAAGCAAGACTGAACTAAAAATAAACTGACCAATAAAAATTTAACATAAAAGTAGACTAAAAATAAGAACATGGATTCACAATGATAAGTTGCAAACATGCTTCTCATGCATTTCCCCTTTTTATTCAATGATTTATTTGATTATGTGCTTCAATCATCTAAGTAAGGTGCCCACATTCAGATTTTTAGCTCAACCAAATCATTTGCTAAGTTCAAAACATGCAACAAAAGTGGCATTACAAATCTAATAACATAGCAACTTGTCCTATCATAAAATGTTTCGCTCTTAAGCTCATGATTTAGCTTGGGTAACTCTTTCACTCAATTCACATCTTAGAACATAACAATTCAACTTTTACTTTCATCTCAAGTTAATCAATACATCAAAGGCATGGAGAGATCACTAAGGACTTTATTGGCTTGTAACAGGGCTTGGCAAACAAGGAGTATTGGTTTTTCTAGATATTTCAAAGTAACTTAGTGAAGGAAAGCATTTGTTTATTAATTTTATTTCATTCACTTCCTACCAATCCTTGGTACCCCAAATTTTCAATTTCATACATACTTTGCTTTGTTCTCAATTTTTGTTTTTTTTTTTCTTTACTTTGCTTCTCTCTTGTTTTTTTATTTTTCTTTTTTTAGATTTTTCCTTTCTCAATACTTTACAAGAGAGAATGAGGATAATACTTTCAATCTTTGTTCACGTGATAGCTTGTTGGTACCGTTTATTTTGTTCCCTTTGAGTGGTGCATTACCACTCCAAACTTAAAACTTTTCCCAATTCCTAGACCTATGCTCTCCCAGCCTTTAAGTTAAGGGTAGTAGCGGATATTTAAACATATAAATTTCATGGTTAGGGAATTGGAAAAGAATACATCAATTAAGCTCAAAGTAAGGTGCAAGGGATAAACAATGTAGGGTAGACATTTTGGCTCTAATCATTTCAATGCATACAATTGCAATCAATCTACAAGAGATTCAGTCCAAGTCTATTGTGAGTGAAATAAGAGTGTCTCTCAATATATATTTGTATCATTATAAGGATCACTCACTCAACAGGCTAGGTCTACAAGTTGCTTTATTTGCTTTTAATTTTTCATGCCAAACTCATTACACATCTCAATCAAGCAAAATCAATGGTTTTCACTTTTAGCATTTGAGTTCAACCACACAAAGAATGATTTAAGCACAAAATTTTGTTTTATTTTATGGTGGGTTTGCAAGAAAATGGTGGTTCTTCTTAATCACCTGTGTTTTCTTATCTTCCTAATAGTAAACATATTCCTAAACTACCACACATATACTAAATAACTAAACTAATAAAGCAAAATTAACAAAAAAGTAAAAGAGAGGGGTAGAGAAGGCTTTACTTAGGGTTGAAGAGCCCTCAACATTTCCTCATTGCAGCCTTGCCACCTCCCTAGACAGTGAGTAAGTGGTCCTCCAAACGAGATGATCGTTAATAAGGTTGCACATGATGAACAAAACTAAGAAATGCAAGTTAGTGTTATGTTACTGAGTGATAACTTTTTTTTGAACTCCAAACTTAAAGCTTAAACTATCATAAATGAATGTAATGTAAAAAAGTAAGAGTAAGAAAGCTGGGTTGCCTCCTAGTAAGTGCTTCTTTAACATCACCAGCTTGACGTTTGGTGTCACTCTAAGGATCTTCGAGCTTGATGACTATGCTGTGTTGTGAGACTTCTCCACCATGGTAGATCTTTAGTCTTTGGCCATTAACCAACCAAATGTGGTCTTTGGATTGGTCCTTTATCTCTATAGCTCCATAAGGCTTAACGTCTTTGGAAGTAAAGGCGCCATTACGTCTCGATTTTAATTTTTCGGGAAACAACTTTAATCTTGAGTTGTAGAGCAATACTTGTTGTCTGAGCCTGAATTCTTTGTGAAGTAGCTACGGTCTTTTCTAATATCCTCTTGATCTCCCTATTTGAAACTTCAACTTTTCCATTTGTTTGTGGATCATAGGGTGATGCTACTTTGTGTTAAACATTGCAGTGTTGGATGACCTTTGAGAGTTGAGAATTACAAAAGTGTGTACCTCCATTGCTAATCAAGAGTCTAGGCACTCCAAACCTAGCAAAGTTGTTTCTCTTTAAGAACTTAATCACCTTATTTGCATCATTGGTTGGACTAGCAATTGTATCCGCCCATTTTGATACATAGTCCATCGCTTCAAAGATATATTCATTGCCACACGAGGATGGTAAGGGACCAACAAAATCAATTCCCAACCAATCAAAGACTTTTACCTCCTACACGTTCTGTAATGGCATTTCATGCCGTGTGGATATGTTTCCAGTTTGTTGACAGTTGTCTCATGATCGTGCATGCTTATGAGCATCTTTGAAGAGTATGGGCCAATAGAATCAGGCTTGAAGGATCTTTGCAGTTGTTCTTTCTTCGTTGAAGTGGCTTTTATATGGTGAGTCATGGCAATGCCAAAGTATGTTAGTTTGTTCTCCCTATGTTACACATCACCTTAACAAATTGCAATCACCAATATGAAAAAGAATAAGGTCATCCCAAACATACCTGGTGGCTTCTCAGAAGAACCTTTTTCTCTCGTGAAATTGCATACCTTCTGGTGGTTGTCCTGTGCCCTTAAAGTTTGCTATGTCAGCGAACCAAGGGTAGTCCTCATCCTTGAAGCTTACTGCCATGAGTGTTTCATTTGGGATTTATTGTTCGATCTCCTTTTCTTCATTGGTGTCTTCTTCATTGACTAGTCTCCATAGATGATCGGCTACTAGGTTGTCACACCTTTTTTTGTCTCGGATCTCTAGATCGAACTCCAATAGTAGAAGGTCCCATCTAATTAATTTTGTCTTGGAATTCACTTTGGCGAGTAGATATTTTATAGCTGAATGGTTGGTGTGCACAATGATCTTTGATCCTACCAGATATGATCAAAACTTTTCAAGGGCATAAACCACTGCTAGCATCTCCTTCTCCGTTGTTGTGTAGTAGATTTAGGCTCCATTTAGCACCTTGCTGGCATAGCAGATAGCATGCAATCTTCCATTCCTCTTTCGTTCTAATATTGTTCCTACCGCATAGTCACTAACATCACACATTAATTCGAATTCTTTCCCCCAATTGGGAGCCACTATAACTATAACTGGTGCAGTTACTATCTTTTTCTTTAAGAGCTTGAAAGCTGGAAGGCATTCTTCATTGAAGTGGAATAGGTTCTCTTTGACAAGTAAATTATTGAGGGGTTTGACAATCTTAGAGAAATCTTGCATGAACCCTTTATAGAAACTAGTGTGCCCCAAAAAGCTTCTTACTCCTTTCATGTCTTGAGGTGGTGGGAGCTTTTCAATCACTTCTATCTTGGCTTGATCTACTTCAATACCTCTTGCTAAAATTTTATGCTCGAGCACTATACCTTCGATTACCATGAAGTGTGATTTTTGTGAATTAAGCACAAGGTTCTTTTTAATGCATTTTTCTAGGACTTTTTCCAAGTTGTTGAGGCATGATGTTAACAAATCTCCGAATACAAGGAAATCATCCATAAATACCTCTATGCATTTTCTACCATGCTAGAGATGATGGCATTCATGCACCTTTGGAATGTGGCTAGTGCATTACAAATTCCAAAGGGCATTCTCCGATAGGTAAAGACTCCAAATGGGCAATTGAAGGTTGTTTTCTCTTGATCCTTCGGATTAACAAGAATTTAATTATACCTTGAGTATCTATCAAGAAAGAAATAGAAGGCTTGGCCGGCTAACCTCTCAAGTATTTGATCTATGAAGGGGAGAGGAAAATGGTGTTTCCTTGTTGCCTTGTTGAGAAGGCAATAATTGATACACATTCTCCAACCGGTCATGGTCCTTGTGGGAATCAGCTCATTCTTGTCATTCTTTATCAGTGTTATTCCACCCTTTTTAGGGACTACTTGCACAGGGCTTACCCATGAACTATCGGAAATGGCATATATCATTCCAACTTCAAGAAGCTTTAGTACTTCTTTTTGGACTTTCTCTTTCATCATCGGGTTGAGTCTCCTTTGTGGTTGTGCTACTGGTTTGAATTCCTCTTCAAGGTTGATGTTGTGTATGCAAATGGATGGGCTTATTCCTTTGAGGTAAGATATTTTCCATGCTAAGGCTTAGTTGTGCTTCTTTAGTACCTGCACTAGTCTTTTTTCTTCTTCTTTGTATAATTTGCTACTAATGATGGCTGGTTTCTCATCCTCGCCCTCTAAAAAGATATATTTAAGGTAAGGAGGCAAGGGCTTTAATTCCAAGATAGGTTTTTCTTTAATCAAGGTCCTTGGATCTTCTATTTTATTTTCCAACACTTTTCAGGAATCTAGGTGCTAGATGCATTCCCTCAGCTCTTCATTATGTTCCGATGTGAGGTCTTCCACGAGGTTGGTTAAAGCAAGCTCTAATGGTGTTTGTGTTATGATTTGTGTAGTTTCTCTTCTATTACTTCATAAATTATATCCACCTTGAAGCAAGCTCCTTTATCCTTGGGGTGCTTCATAGCTTCATGCACATCAAATGTGATCTCCTCGTCATCAACTCATAAAGTGCATTTTCTTACCGCAACACTGATGACAACATTAGCGGTATTCATGAATGGTTTTCCTAGAATTAAAGGGACAACAACTTCTTCTCTGATATCCATGATGA
The DNA here is from genome assembly GCF_004193775.1 of Glycine soja. Classification (NCBI taxonomy): domain Eukaryota; kingdom Viridiplantae; phylum Streptophyta; class Magnoliopsida; order Fabales; family Fabaceae; genus Glycine; species Glycine soja. The sequence continues at coordinate 28,713 of NW_021143817.1, read as the reverse complement.
CAAAGTCCATTGGTATGGTGAACCTCCGAACTCGTACTGGCATGTTCTCCACTATTCCAGGAGGAAATTTAATGGAACGGTCCGCTAGTTGTAGCATCATGCGTGTTGGTTTCATTGCTACCTTTCCAATTTTGTTTAGCAGAGATAATGGCATTAGGTTGACGCTGGATCCAAGATCAAGTAATGATCTTCCTACTAATAGATTCCCAATTGATATAGGAATAGTAAAACTACCTGGATCACCTAGCTTCGTTGAATTCTGCAAGATGGTACTACAATCCTTTTCAACAGTAAATATGTCATAGTCTTTCAAACTCTTCTTCTTAGTTATGAGATCTTTTAAGAGCTTTGAGTATTCTGGTATCATGTCTATGGTGTCGATGAAAGGAATGATGACATCGAGTTACTTAATCAAATCTATAAGCCTTCCATATCGCCGCTCCTTGTCTTGCTTTGTTGGTTTGTGAGGCTACGACTTCTCATGTGTAATTGCTTGTTTATCTTCTCATGTTAGTTTCCTCTTTGTCTTAATTGGGTCTCATGTTATTTCTTCAACTATCATGTCCTCCTCTTGTATGTCTTCCTTCAGTCTGTTGTCTACCTCTATGTTCTTTCTTACTGGCTCTATAGTTGCTAACCCACTTCATGTTGTTACGAAATTGCAGTCAACCTTGTTGGCGATTTCTTTTATTTGCACCGCTAACTCCTCTACTTGATCTTTTAACGAATTTATTACTTCCATGGTGTTCTCAAGGTTGTAGTAGGATGCGGTGCTATGGGTGATTATGACTTCTTCTAATTTTGTAGTGCATTCTCTCATGAATTTGGCTGCCTTGGCTACTTCCTCCAAGAGGTATGGAAGTTATGTCCACACTCTTCAGATGAGAGAATTGGTTGTTTTGGCGGTATCAACGATTGAAGTTGTTTTACTATGCTTTGGGTTACGCTCTCCATCATAGCTTTCACTTGTGTTTGTTGTTTGACGGATTCATTTTCGATGACTTCTTTGGGAACATCCTTTGGAGAGGTGCGGTTGCAATCACGACCACATTCACTAGCTGCTACATCTTCTATAATTTTCTTTACTTTGGTTGTGGTTCCATTGGCATAGTATCCTTTTTCTAAAGCATTTATCATTCTTCTATATTCATTAGTTGTTGCTTTTATAAACATGGAGATTTGGGTGTAATCGGAGTAATCGTGACAAGGACAGCTCTTAAGTAAAGCTTTATACCTCTCATGCATCAACGAGAGACTTAGATGCCATTTGTTGGAAGCTAGTTATCATTTCCTTGATAGCTTCGATTTTTTATTCTGGAAAGAATTGTTTGAAGAACTCATCTTTGATTTGCTTCCATGATGTTAGACTATGGTGTGGTTGAGAATTGAGCCATTCAAATGCACTTTCCCCTAATGAAAAGGGAAAAATAGCATCTTAACGTGACGGTCTTTGATAGTGGGTATTCTTACTAATGTTCATATTTTTTGGAATCACGTATGGTGGGTATGCGATTCTTTAGTGCTGGATCCATAAATTGAGTGTTATGGAGAGTATTAATGATCCCGTTAGGAAGATTTACTTAATGCTCTCTCATGCCCGGTGGACAGATAGGTTCATTTATATCTATGCCTCAGCGAGCTTCTAATTTGGCCATGGTTCGGTTTTGTCATTTTTATAATTATGTGCAAGACTAAAGAATGAAATATTTATTATTTCTTTCTAAAGAAGGGATAAGTGGTATTTTTGGGAAATACCAACTAAATAGAAAATTTATATAAAGAATAAAGTATTTAGCCTACAAATTTTTCAATTATAATTTTTTTAATTAAAATGAGTAAGTAGAAATATTTTTAGAAAAATAAAAATTAAGAGATAAGATTTAATATTAAACTATTAAAAAGAGATAATTTATTTTTTCCGAAAATCAATAAGAGGGTTATAGATATATTTTCGGAAAATTTGAATAATTGAAATGGGAAGAGAAAACTTTTGCTGAAAATTAAAAGATAGAAATAGGAAAATAAATCTAAAAAGATAAAAATATAAATCAATATTAAAAACTGAAATATATAATTATATATTTTATTTATTTTAAATTTTTTTATCAAAAAGAAAAACTAAAATTTAATGTTAAAAATTGAAGATATAATAAGAAAATAAAAGTAAGAAAAACTAAATGCAGAAATTTCAAAATATAAATCTATGATATAATAAGAAAATTGAATTATATCTTTATCTACATGTATATTTCGTATATTTTGAGATTTTTAAGTTAAAAAGAAAAATGATAGTTTAATATTAAAAAGATAAATTTGAAAGGATAAATCAATTAAATCTAATAAGATAAAAACAAACATAATATAAATAACAACCTAACAAATAAAATCTAGAAAGATAATAGTTATGATAGTTTTCAAATAAATTTAAAGATAACTAGCTAATCTACGAATATAATTCCCTAAAAGATAATATAAAATAGACTTAAATATATTTTTGATACCTAACAAATATCCAATTTTACATTTGCTCCCTAATACATTTTTGTTTTGCGATGAGTCTCTAATAAAATAACAATTTTGGTTTTGGTCCTTGACACTTATTTTTAGGCCCCAATAAATTAGGAAATTTTGTGTTTTCTCCATGATAAATATTTCCCATTTGTTATTAATATAGACTAAAACAAAATTTGCTAATTTATTCGTAAGCAAACACAAAATTTTCTAATTTATCAGGGAATAAAACAGAATTTCAAGGATACAAAGTAAAAGTGTTATTTTATTAAGGATTCAGCACAAAACAAAAATTTATTGGGAAGCAAACACAAAAAATCGGGTATTTATTAGGGATCAAAAATATATTTAAGCCTATAAAATAAAATATAAAATATTTTAATTTGAATTTCAAATAACTATTCCTCAACAACGTCAAAAACTTGTTAATGTTTTAATTACGTTAAGATTTACATCGGCCAAGTGTAACCGAATCCCAATTGTTGTACTGAACCGAAGCTCGGGTTCTCTCCCAAGGGAATAGTGCAATGATGAATATTCAAATTAAAACCTTTTGCCTAAAGATATTCTTGTGTTTTTATATTTTAAACTACCTAAAACTAAAACTAATCAAAACAGAAAGAAAATGATATATTTTTCTAGAGAGATTAAAGTGCTGAGAATTTAATAACTGAAATTAAAAGAAAAGATAAGAAGTTACTTGTACTCGGAATCCCCCTATTTGCTGCAATTATTCACTATGTTATATCATTTATCCCCAATTCAGTAATGTATTCTATTCCTAATCCCTTAGGTGATAAACCCTAAATCACTTGCCTTGATTCCCAATCACTTGGTAAACCAACACAAGAAATCAACATTTTGGTCTGGGAATTAGTGAGGCCTAACCAAGATTATTTTATCCCTAGAGATAACCCCAATTAAGTATTCGATTTAGTTCGGGTTTCAAAGAGAGTCGCCAAAATGTACGCCAATTTCTGAAATCATCTATGAGGCGCCCAGACTCATAATGCATTAAGTATAGAAGGTGAATAATGAACTCAATCAATATATTAATGTGAGAAAATTACATCAAATAGGGTTCAATCCTTTCCTCTCCTGGCTAAGAAAGAAACTAGCCACTCATGAAATACAAGAAGGGAGAAGAGAACAAGATTTTTAAGTGAAGGGTGGTGTGTAGAGATTGAAAAAGATGATGGAGCTCACAAACCAAGAGGGGGGGAGGTTGAATTGGTTTCTAAATCAAAATAGACTTTGAAAGAACCAGAGAAAAAGACTTCTTTTCCAAGGATCATATCACAAACTTTTGATAAACCCATATTTAATCAATCAACCTTTGCACAAAATCCTTTGTAAAATTTTTTTCTTCAAAAAGATATTTTCTTTAACGTTCAGTAAATTGATCAAGACCAGAATATTAAACAAAAGATAAGATCAAGAGAAGATGTACACCAATTTTTCTGTTGAGAAGGTAATCCAATTATCTAATCCAACCTGAATTAGATTTTTATTATGCATATAGAATTCTTACAAGGATTCACAAACAGTCTCAGTTCCTACCCCAGAAAAAGAAACTAAGGTACCCAACCTTAGGGTCCTTTGTGAATAAGTGATGAGGATATCAAAGACCAGACCTAAGCCCAGAAGGAAGCCCAAGACCCAATACAAGGCATAGGGGGGCCCATGACAATAGCAAGGGCTAAAAAGAGCTAAGAAGCTTTGCAACAAATATTGGCTAATCTGAGGGCAATCCAATTGTATGAGGGGACCTAACATCTAGAGGCCTACATGCATGGGTCACTAGTTTCATGTATTGCTTGCTTGGAGTGAGAATAGAAGACAATTATTGACTAAGGCATTTTATAAAAAATAATAATAATAAAGTGCTTGTAGCTAGTTTTGAGACTTGGACCTCAAGCTTAATTATGCCTTACTTAACCACTAAGGCATTTTAATTATGCTTATGATGTTGATCTTATCAAGAATTTGCTCAATTCTTGTGGTGATCCTCAAGGCTTATCAGACATCATTGTTTGTGGCGCCTATCTTGTTCTTCCTTTCGTATTTTCTGTGTCCTTGTTAATTTCCGCAATGTTAATTCTGTAATTATGTTCAAAATTCTTATTTGCATATATCTCATTTTACTTAACCTTTTTCAGTGATTTTTGAGCCTAAATTGTATTTCGGAATGTCCTCTTTCACCTCAATTTGGAATCGTCCCAATCCGAGTTTTGTAGGCTGAGAAACGAATAAAAGTTAAAATACATTTCTGGCTTAATTGGTGTGCGAATATCATCCTAGAATTTATCCAAATTGAAGCAAGGCAAGGAGGACTCACATCATTTGGTATTCAGAGCAAGGTATAGGGATGGAAATAAGGTTGAGTTCATTCATCATGTTCTTCATTTTTGTGTAACCCTAAACCCCTAAATTATGTTAGCGTATTTTGAATTGTGCAATTTTGTTATTGGTCATAATTTGCTCTTTTAATTTCCCAGTGTCTTTTTCTTCAGTTCTTGTTTAGTCAGTACAATTCTGCATTTGTGTTCTTGGAGTTCATCCCATGTTCATCATTGTCCATAAAGTTTAATCCTTTCAATCCATGTGATTTGGGCTAAGTTGTTGTTGAGAATTAAATATGTGCTTGTTTCGTTGGGAATTTTAATTTAATTTCATTCTTAGTTGCTGCAACTTCAAAGTTTCATTCCAAAATATATACTTTAATTAGAAGCATTTTAAAAAAAGAAAAAAAATCTGCAGCAAAAGAAGTTTAAAAAAGAAAAAGTACATCAGTTATGTTCATTAAATTCATTGCACCCCACTTGTTTGATTACATTCCTAAGTGTCAAGTGTCTTCTCTGATAATTGTTTTTCCATAAAATTAATGTTTGTTTTGCTTGTTTGTTGGTACTGAAATTGTTCTTTACTACTTCTTTGCATTTGTTGATGCTAGATTTTTGTTTAAGCTCTGTTATTGCTACCTCTAAAAGTGCTTCTTGATTATAGATTGTTGGTTCAAGTAAGAACTTTAAGTGAGGGAAAGAGTGGTAAAAGGTAAAGAGTGAAACATTAGAGAAAAAGCCATAAAAGAGAGCACTATACACAAGAGATACATCTTTGAGTATAAACTCGTGAGAAGAGTGGTGAGGTCCTATAACTTCATTTTTCTCTAGTCCTTTACTTGAAATATGGCAAGTACAAGTGGTGATGGTACCTGTTAGTCATCTTATACGACTAACTTTTGTATAGAAAACATTTTCCAAAACTTGTATAGTTCCAAACTGGGTAAGAATTGAAATGGTCAAAGTAAATAGCATACAGACACTATTTCTGTATATACACATATCATTCCCCACTCAAAACCTTATAAACTTCAATGGCTTAATACAAGATGCAAAATTTTAGATAAAACTTGTTCTCTGATTGTGGATAGTGGATCTTGTTGCAATTGTTGTAGGACAAGACTAGTTTCAAAGTTGAACCTCACTATCATTCCCCACTCAAAACCTTATAAACTTCAATGGCTTAATAAGCAAAGGGAAATGATAGTTAACCAACATGTAAAGGTACCTTTCTCCATTGGGACATATAAGGATGAAGTTAATTGTGATATAGTTCCCATGGAGGCAAAACATATTCTCTTAGGAAGGCCATAGCAATTTGATAGAAAGATCATTTACAATGGCCTAACTAATGAGATTACTCTCACCCATCTTGGCACTAAATTTGTGTTGCATCCTCAAACACCTTCACAGGTAGCTAAGGATCAAGTACAAATAAAACTCAAATGGGATGAGGAAAATACTAGAAAAAGAAAAGAAGAACAACCTTTAATGGTTAAGGAGGATTGTAAGGAGGTAAGTGTCTCCTCCAAGAGGTTAGCTAAGAAGGAAAGTCATTTTGCATTAAAGAAAATTCCCTTCTTAGACAACCTCCACATCTTCTCCTTTGTAAATGGACACTTGTTAGCACTGCCATACCTCTTGAGCTTGAGGTTATTCCTCAAGTAAAGGAGTTGTTGGATGAAGGTTTGGTTCGTAAGAGCTTAAATCCTTGTGCTTTGTTGGTGCCCAAAATAAGTTTATGAGGCACCAAATCCCTAAGATAAGTAGTATGATGAATGTGTTGAGTGGTGCAACCCTCTTTTGTAAAAGCACTCATGCATCCAACACATTCATGATTCGCATACATAGGGACTCATTAGGTATGTTTGTCCTTATTTTTGGTTTCAATACAAACCTAGGTACTCATATGAGACACCTTAGGTTTGTCGTACTTTTTGGTAGGAGTAATCAACATGAAAATACAGAAAAAGATATGTTTTATTGCATTACTTTCCTTAATTTTCTTAATAGTGATCAAGGGGTTCCCATGGACCCTAAGAGAATAAAGGTCATTCCTGAGTGGCCCACTCCACCAAGTATAAGGGAAATTTGGGGCTTCCATGACTTAACAAACTTTTACAAAAGGTTTGTCCCATATTTTTCTATACTTGTAGCACCACTTGTTGAGTCGGTGAGGAACCATATGCCCTCATGGGAAGATACCCAGGAAAGGGGTTTTCAGACCATACCATACTCTAACAAAGCCAACACCACCAATATATATGTTTTTATTCTTTTTGCAGGTGTTGAGGGAAGAAGGCCAGAGTTTCAAGAACCTTTGGATTTGAGGTCAATATATATGTTTCCGCAATAGTTTCCGGGAAGGGCCTAGATTCGAATTGCTATGTACACCCTATCTTGATAAGTTCACCCCCCCCATTTTTGTGTTTTTGGCTGTTTTCCTTTCGAAATCTCACAAAACTTTATGGATTCCACCGGGATGAGTGTTAAGCCTTCCGAAGCAATCAACAATGGTCCTCGGATGAAATTAGAGTGTAACAATTTATTTACACACACCCCACTTTGCTGAATACACTCTCATTTTTGTGTTTTTGACCGGTTTCTTCCCGAAACATCTCAGAACTTTACGGATTCCACAATGATGGGTGTTAAACATTTTGAAGTGGTCAAATGAAGGTTGCATGCCGACAAACAATGGTCCCTGTAACGACCCGCCTCGTCGCTACAGTATCCACACTCTAATATTTGATAATTTCAATTTTTATAAAAAGAACTCCCGTAATTTTTTATTATGAAAATAGAAGTGATTTTGTCACAACATAAATTCATCCAACAACACGCCATTACTTAAGTGAATATGCTTAATTACATAGAAATAATAATTCGGTACAGTCATACACATAACGAAAATTAAATATGTTCACATATATATAATTAAAATTCCAGTTTTACATCTTTAACTCAACAAAATAAAACTTAAAAACCAACTACGGAGGAGTTGATTACAAAACACAACTCTCTCCCAACATAATGCCAACGTCATCACGTCGGCTCGGCGGCTCCTCACCAAAATCTTACTCCCTACACCCTGCCATTGTCATTCTGCTCCCACGAACAAGGTTCGTGATCATCACAGGTATCAACCACACGATACAAAATTGCAAGGGTGAGTTTATTATAAAAGAACCAATAGCAATTCCAAATAACCATAATTAGCAAGGAACATAGGCAAACATGATAAGCATACACAACAATCATTATTCAACACTCATATCCAACAAATATTCATCATTCGCATCCAACAATTACTCATCATCCATCCATGGACCTAATCAAGACTGCACAGAATGATGCATGCACCTAACTCAACACTTAGATGCAATGTGGTACATACCAACAACAACCAAATATTAGGGAACTGTGCTGAGTTTGTCGAGACCACCCGGTTGTGCACGTAACAGCCCCCCTCCCATAGGTGATCAGCCTGGGAGCCCAAAGGTGTTCCCTACCAGGTGACAGCCCCCTAGTACAAAGTACACTTGGCCATAGTTACTCTATTTCCTGTGTCGTATGAGCTATGATCACGGCCAAAGGTAAATGCCAAAGACCATGGACCAATTAAAGCACCTAAGCATCCCCTCAGGAATGCTCAGATTCTCTAACCACGCTAGTTACCCACGTCTGGGCCATCCGACAAGGTCAGTGCACTCTACCCCCCCATGACATACACTTCATACGACGTATGATCGTGGCCAAAAGCTAGTGCCAAAGACCTTGGAAGGTCAGTGCACAGTGCCCCCCACGATCATACACAACATCCAACGTATGAACGTGGCCAAAAGCTAGTGCCAAAGACCCTGAAAGGTCAGTGCACAGTGCCCCCCACGAACATACACAACATGCACATGCCAATGCATTTCCAACATCAATTAACAAATCGTATTTCCATGTCATTCACAACATAAATATCATCTCATCTCAATGACGTTATCAACAACAACAACAACCTCATTTCATATTCACATATTCATCAATAATAACAATTCATGTTGACATGGTCTTTATTAACAACATCATCTCAAATAAATATCATCATAATTATCATTATCATCACATATCAATTAAAATCCTCAATAGCAACATCAATAATAATTCAAACAAACACAACAATATCATTTCCACACGCACGGTCTTCAAACAACACATTTCAAACAACCAAAACAATATCATTCATCACAATACATATATATATATCGCATCCCATTAGTTAAAACGTAATTTTCTTTGAAGAAAAATCAGCATGCAACAGGGACAGCAGATATCCTCATAGCTAGGTTCCCTGACCCTAACTATGGTGTTAAAACGGTAAATTTTATAATAAACTCCCCTTACCTATCATGAGCTACCCTGCGGATTCCTCGTCACGTCACTTGAAGATTCCTTTTCGTCCTTGCTCGTCGATTCCACGCAAGCCTCTACTATGCCAAAACGAAGGAGACTTAGTATGGATTTCAGAAAACAAAGCTAGTAACAGTGCTCTGGGTCAAACACCCACATCACTACATGAAAGAGCTGAGAGCATTTCGGGTTTTACAAAGGAACATCATTTGGAAATTCCGACCACGCCAATGTGACCGGGGTTCAGTGTAGGTTACGAAAATAACATGCATTTCATGAAAGGATAGCGTTTACAAAGTCTCTTTCTCTAAGGTTTTTCAAAGGAAGCATAAGACATGCAATGGCGGTTGCAAAGTTAGAAAAGATGCAAAGACAAGATGAAACTAACAAGAAACAAGCATAGAACCATGGTTACCTCGAAAGAAAATGAAAGGTCAGATTAGGGTTTTCGTTCTCTACCGGAACCGCAAGCCAAGTTGGAAGATTCCGCTTCGGTTGAAGGGTTCCTCTCGGTGTGGGTTTACAATGGAGAACAATGATAGTTTGTGGTGGCTAATGGTGGATGTGGGTGATGGAGAAAGTTCTTGGAACTTTAGAAATGGCTTTGGAAGAAAGAAAGAAGAAGAAATGACGTTTTTCCTAAGCTACACGAAAGCAAAGGCTGAAATGCTTAAATAAGAGATGCTCTCGGGAACGGAAGCTTCTAGCACACTCCAGACATCTTCTCACAGATCGCAACGGTCAGATCATGGACAATTGTCTTTTGAAGTTGTAAACCAAATTTCGAGAAGATCCAACGGTTAAAGAAGGCTGGGAAGCATTTTTACCGAGGCAGCTCCATGTAGTTTTCTCTAGAAGCTTCATTAAGAGGCTTCCTCTAGAAGTTTCATTAAGAGGCTTCTAGCACACTATAGACATCGTCTCAAAGATCCCAACGGTCAGATCATGGAAAAGTGTCTTGTAAAGTTTAATACCAAATTTCGAGAAGATCCAACGGTTAATGAAGGCTGGGAAGCGTTTTTACCGAGGCAGCTGCATGTAGCTTTCTCTAGAAGCTTCATTAAGAGGCTTCCTCTAGAAGCTTCCTCGTGGCTTCTTTGAGAAGCTTTCTCAACAGGCTTCTTTGAGAAGCTAGATCCTTATCTATCCACACCCCTCTATTAACTAAATTAACTTCCTTAAAAATAATTACGGATGAAAATAACGCAACAAATAATCAAACATCAAACATAATTACTAATAATATATAGATATATATATCAAGGTGTTACAGTCCCCGGACGAAATTAGGGTATGACACATCCTCTGGTAATTGATTACCAAAGAGAAAATACCATATATTTGAAATCACAAATTTTTTTTATAAAATATCCTTTGGCTAAACCTGTGCATTGTTTGTCGGTGAAAACGATTAACTTTTGTGTATAAAAATTGTATAAATTATATCAACCTCTCCCAATTTATGGTTATTTTGTAGTGTTATAAGTATTTTATGTTAAGTATAGGTAATAAATACTTAGTATTTTCATTTTGTGTGTTTAATAATCATTTTCTGTTAATTTCAGGTTAATTAGGCAAGCTTTGGAAAGTGTTGTTTTTCACCTTCTCGCTAAGCCACTGGCTTAGCGAGCGTCCGCTAAGCGCAACACTCCTGGGCTAAGTGCGAGGAAGACTTTGGAAGAAAATGAGATGTACAGGTTCGCTAAGCGCACCGCTTCATCTCACTAAGCGCACCGCTTTAGTTCATCCACTAAGCGAGAAAGGCGCGCTAAACCAAAAATCACAAATGTGCGCTAAGCGATCCATACGTGCGCTAAGCACACGAGCACGAACAAGGCCACCTATTTAAGCCTGAAATCAGATTTTAGAAAGAGAGTTTGGACTAGGATTCAGAGTTTTGCATGTCTAGGGTTTCTAGAGAGAGAAAGGTCCAAGTTCCAGAGATTTTTGATAGATTTTGCTGTGTAGGAGCCGGTTTGAGAGCTTGAGATGAGTTTGTGAGTGATTGTTAGATCCTAGAGGTGAAGGAGACATCCTGATGAGGACATGACCAAGAGCAAGGGCAAGGATCCACTTGAAGGACTTGGAGGACCTATGACAAGGGCTAGAGCAAGGAAAGCCAAGGAAGATCTTCAACAAGTGTTGTCCATACTATTTGAATACAAGCCCAAGTTTCAAGGAGAAAAGTCCAAGGTTGTGAATTGTATCATGGCCCAAATGGAGGAGGACTAAATGGCACCACTTTGTCTCAATTTTAGAGTATTTAGTTTGTCTAAATAATGGCCCAATCCTTGTAAAGTTGGCTGACCAAAAATATATTCTGGGTTAATCAACTAAAAGGGTTTTAGTAGGTTTAGTTCAAGTTGTAATAAGGGTCCAATTGGCAACCTAGGCATCAGCCTTTTGGGAGACCAAATGGTGGCTGACTTGTTGGCTGTTGGGGGTGACTTTTGGTTGCCACAATTTCAGTTACACTCAGCCATTAAGTTTTTTTTAATTCCCTAGGTTAATGGCATTAAGTTATTTTAATTCTAGGTTAGTGGGTCATTACTAAAATCTGCTGTAAAGCTTCTATATAAGCTGAATCATTTTATCAATAAAGGGAAGTTGAGTTTTATTCAGAAAATTAGAGTTTATCTCTTTTATCTTAGTGAGAGTGATTCTCCTAAATTCTTGAGTGATTCAAGAACACCCTGGCTGTATCAAAGGACTTTCACAACCTTTGTGTGTTGCCCTCGCTGGAAAGAGTGATTCTTTCCTTCCTTTCATCTTCACCCTTGTTCTTTCAAACCACAATTCCAAAAAATCCACCTCTGCCCAGAATTATCTCGTGGCCATAACTCCCATTTTACGCACTCAAATTAAGTGATTCTTGAGCCTAAATTGAATTTCAGGACGAGACCTTTTACCTCGTTTTGGAATCACCTCATTTGGAGCCCTGTAGCTTCAGTTATTGCCATTTCTATATTTCTGTCCAGCCACCACTAAACCTACGTTTTACCATCCCATTCATCCATTTTATGCCAAGAACCACCTTATTCAGACCCACGAAATTAACCACCTTATTTTCCATCCATTCCTTAATCAATTTCCGCATTTTCCATCAAGGTTTAATCCTAGACGATCCTAAGTCAGCCCTTGTGCCATGAGGGTTCATATCACATCCTCACCACTTGTACTTTTGCAATCTTTCATCTTGTTCTTCTCTTTGTTGTTAAGAAGGATTCCTGGTATGGAAAGCTAAATCCTCTGTTGGATCTTCCCTGTAGGTACCTAATGTAAATATATTTCAATCTATTTAATGATGTTTTGTGTGTTCTCTGTGCTATTTGCTTTTCATTCCAATATGCCTTTACCTTGATCATGTAGATGCATGCTTTGTTAGGGTAATTCAACAGTGGAAACTAGTCTGACTCTAAAGTCCTTGATAATGCAGAGCTGAGTTGTCGTGTTTTCACGAGGAATCGGGGTGCGATAATTTAGCTGAGTATGTGTGTCTTAATGCGGTTCTGATTGAGTTTAGTCTTACAAGAGGAATCTGCGAACGATGCTTGATCAGGATTAGGCTAAACTATCATGAGGAATCGGGGTTTAGTATTTTAGGAGACACCATAAGAACACATGAACATTGTTAAATAGAGAATATCTTTTTAGCATCAGCCACCTATTAGGAAGACCAACGTGTTCTCTACTTGTTTTTACACATCATTTCTCTCGCGTGATTTTCTTTCTTTTTGCACAGATAGTTTATACACTTGTTCATATTCACACTTACCTTTACACACCAGACACCTATTTGCTAAAATAGCTTACCAAATAACACAAGTTCCCCGAGTGTTCGATACTCGGTTCTTACTGTTTTATACTACTTCTGCGATCCGGTGCACTTGCCGGAAGCCGAACAAGTTTTTGGTGCCGTTGCCGGGGAACTTCTTTTTATTTGGGAAGTTAGCTCGTTTTTAGGTGTCTATTCTTTATTTGTTATTCTTTGATTGCTTTTGTGAATATTTGTTCTTAATTCCTTTATGTCTTTTCTTGTTTAACTGGATAACCGCTGTTCTGTTAGTATTGTATATGCATAGATCAGCCACAAGCAATTTTGTTCCTCTGGACTTAGAAATTGAAGCTATATTGCGAAAGAACAGGGCCGAGAGGAGAAGGAAACTTCTGCAAGACAGAACAGTTGCATCCATTCTTGAGGAGGAGACTCATTTCTCTGACTTATTATCACCTGATTCACCATCATCAAGGGAATCTGCCACTCAATTACCTGAAGCCCTTACCATGGCAGAAGAGCATGATCAGAGGATTACCCTTGAGGATTATTCAAGTAGTTCAGTACCATAATTTTTCACCAGCATTGCACGTCTTGAAGTGCAAGCTAACAACATCAACTATCCACATTCCTTAATTCATTTAATACAGGGGAACTTATTTCAAGGATTACATAATGAAGACCCCTATGCACACTTGGCAATGTTCATTAAAATATGTAACACTATTAAGATTTTTGGTGTACCAGACGAAGCTATTAGGCTCAGCCTTTTCTCATTCTCATTGGCAGGAGAAGCCAAGAGGTGGCTCTACTCATTCAAGTGCAACAGTCTGAAAACCTGGGAAGAAGTTGTTGAAAAGTTCCTAAAGAAATACTTCCTGGAGTCCAAGACTGCAGAAGGGAAAGCTGCAATCTCTTTATTTCATCAGTTTCCTGATGAATCTCTGAGTGAAGCATTGGAGAGATTCAGAGGCTTGCTGAGAAGAACTCCCACTCATGGGTTTTCCGAGCCAATCTAATTGAATATGTTTATAGATGGACTGAGACCACAAACCAAGCAACTATTAGGTGCTTCTGCAGGGGGAAAGATAAAACTGAAGACCCCGGAAGAAGCAACTGAGCTAATTGAGAACATGTCAGCCAGTGATCATGCCATTCTACGAGACACAACCCATCAACCCACGAAGAAAATCTTGATAGAGCTATCCTCACATGAAACTTTATTGGCACAGAACAAGTTGCTTTCTAAGCAACTTGAGATTTTAACAGAAGCACTAGGTAAGCTGCCAAATAAGTTGTCTATTGGTCAACCTACGCACTCTTCTGTTTTTCAGGTTACAGGTTGTACCATCTGTGGTGAGGCTCATGAAACAGGCCAATGTATTCCCACTGAAGAAAACACTCAAGAAATTCATTATATGGGAAATCAACAGTGACTAGGGTATACTCAAGGAGGATTTTCAGGCTTCCAGCAGGGTCCCTATAATCAACAAGGACAGTGGAGGACACACCCTGGCAATCAGTTCAACAAAGACCAGAGTAGGCCTTCAAATAGGCCAATCCAACAAGGACTTAACATATTCCAGAGAACTACTAAGCTTGAGGAGACCTTGACTCAGTTTATGCAGGTAACAATGTCAAATCATAAAAGTACTGAGTCAGAACTGAAAAACCTTGAGGTCCAGGTGGGACAACAGGCCAAGCAGATAGCTGACAAGTCTTCCAACAGTTTTGTGGCAAATATAGAACAAAATCACAAGGAGGAATGCAAAGCTGTGATGACAAGGAGTAAAAGGTTTGTGGAGGCTGAGGATGAGGATAGTGTTGTGCATAAGAAGAAAACTGCTGACAAAAAAAGTACTGATGGCAAGAAAAATGAGGTGAGAGGTGAAAGTAATCAAGAAAAAGAGGAACAAATAATGGTCAAGAATAAAGAATTGAAGGACCAAGAAAAAGAAAAAGAAGTAGAAAAAGAAATAGAAAATGAAAAAAATGAAAAAGAAGAAAAAAATAATAAGAATGAAAAGAAGAGTAAGAGTGAAAAAGTTGTGGATGAAGGTGTGGAAGTACCATATCCTGTGGTACCTTCCAAGAAAGAAAAAGAACATCATCTGGCGAGATTTTTACATATTTTCAGGAAACTGGAAATAACCATGCCCTTCGGAGAAGCTTTGTAGCAAATGCCACTCTACTCTAAATTTTTGAAAGATATGTTAACAAGGAAGCATAAATATATTCATCTGGAAAACATCATAGTGGAAGGAAATTGCAGTGTTGTGATCCAGAAGATCATTCCACCCAAGCATAAAGATCCTGGGAGTGTAACTATTCCTTGTTCAATTGGAGAAGTCAATGTGGGTAAAGCTCTTATTGACCTGGGAGCCAGTATCAATTTGATGCCACTCTCCATGTGCAGAAGATTGGGAGAGTTGGAAATAATGCCCTCTCGAATGACTCTACAATTAGTTGACCGCTCCATTACCAGGCCATATGGAGTAATTGAAGATGTGTTGGTCAGAGTAAAACATTTTATCTTCCCGGCAAACTTTGTGGTAATGGATATCTCTGAAGATACCAACATCCTTGTAATTTTGGGAAGGCCATTCATGTTGACCGCAAGCTGCATAGTTGATATGGGGAAGAGGAAGCTGGAGCTAGGTTTTGAAGATCAGAAAATTGATTTTGATTTGTTTGTTGAAAACAAGTCTGCTCCAGAACACAATGTTTGGTTACAGGTAATGGAAGGAGGTCAAGAGGTTTTGAAAGTAAGAACCAAAACATAAGATCACCCAGTGAGGTAAAAGCGTCAAGCTAATGACGTTAAAGAAGCGCTTCCTGGGAGGCAACCCAGTTTTAATTTCTGTTGTCTTTGTTTTTCATGCATTTAATCATTTGGAACTTGCTATATAATCTGTACATAGGAGTATATCAACCAATCTTTGAATGTTTAACATAAGGGTTTCAATTTCTTGGAAAAAGGACTGAAAAATAACTCAGAAAACTTTTTTCTGAAAAATAGTCCTTTCCTTAAGCACAAGCCTCGCGCTAAGCGCAACTCTGTTAATGCGCTAAGTTGTGAGTCTCAAGCGCTTAGCGCCCAACCCTTGCATCTGAGGCTGATTTGTTCCGCTAAGCTGGCCAATGTTGAGCTAAGCTAACTTCAATTCGATTTGAATTTGGCTAAGCTTTAGCCTAATCGCTAAGCGACAACTTATCCTTGGCTAAGAGTGACCTAATGTCACCAAGCGCAATTCCTTACGGCCATAACTGAGGTCGATGAAGCTAAGCGCCAGTCGTGGCAGCTAAGCGAGATTCATTGCAGCAATGTGCGTGCTAAGTGAGTACTTATCAGCTAAGCGCATGATCCTCTATACTTAAGATGCATAATTTTAGCTAAGCCAACCATAATCTAGCCTAGCGAGAGTTGCAGCTTTTCAGATCTGCAAACCTCGCTAAGTGGTCTAATCCTTGAGCTAAGCCAAGTTTGTGTGTTAAAAAAAACTGATTTTGAATTTGAAACGTCGGCTAAGCGCACGTATCTGCTTAGCGAGCCTTGTTGAGAAACCAAACGTCTCTCTAGCTCGCTTAGTGCAACGGTCCAATAAGCGAGAGTATCGAAAAACTGCTTAAGTGAGTGTAACAGCATTTGCACTCACATTTTCCAGATTCCGAAAACTTCGTCTCTGCATTCTCTCTCTCCAAAAATTTTCACATTTTGCATCTGTGCTTTCTTTGTGCATTTTCATCTTCGAAGCATCAACCATACACCATCCAAGTAAGTTCCTTGATTCCTTTTCTCTGTTTTCTTGTCCAAACTTTAGGATATAAGATTTCACTGAAGTTCTAGATTTTTAGGGTTTTAATGTTTTGTTAGAATTAGATTAAGATTAGGGCTATATACGCTTGTATACTATATTGAGTTTGATGCACACATTGCATGTCTGATATGCCTTTTAGAGGCTTCAAAAGTGCAAGAAAACGAGTAGCATTTTCTGCGTTTTCTGGAAAACGCAATGAACTCGCTAAGCGAGCATGCTGCGCTAAGCGAGTTCATCAATACTCATTGTATGTAAGCGTTTCTCTGAAGAACTTGCTAAGCGCACTTACCGCGCTAAACGAGTTCATCTTTTGAGGATGAACACTCATCCTCTTGCTGAACTACTTGTGGCTAAGCGAGGCTGAATCGCTAAGCCCAGGTAACTTAAATTAATTTTTTGTTGATGGTCGCGCGCTAAGCCGAGCTTTCCTGGGCCAAGCGCGATTGGTTGCGGCATCCACTGAGCTAAACGAGCTTCGCTCGCTAAGATCCCAACACTTAGTTGAATTTTTGAAGAGTTGGTGCCACTAAGCGCAGCCTTTAAGGAGCTTAGCGCAAATAATTGTGACAGATGTTCAGCTTAGCGGGCGCTGTCCCGCTAAGCCAATTCTATAGAATCTAAATTTTGCAACTTCCGTTAAGTGGCTCCACATGTCGCTTAGCGGTAGTTTTTTTTACAAAGGCCAACTAAGTGGACCATGTCTCGCTAAGCGGCCAGTGCCCTTTTCAGTTTTATTTTTCAGTTTTTAAAACTTGAATAACTTGTGTCGTGATTAATTTTTTGGTTCCTCTGTCTACAAATGGCTTCTAGAAAGAGAAAGAGCATTGGTACAAGGCCCACATCTTAGTATGACACAAGGTGATTCTCTTCATTAGATGCTTGGACCAGATACACATATAATGTTTTTGGGAGAAACATTTTACCTGAGAGGAAGGTAGAGCTCTATCACACTGAGCTAGATGACTTTGAGGCTGAATTGGAAAGGCGTAATTTCCATAAACGCCTCACCAATTTAGTCGATGGGAGCATAGACCTGGTCTTGGTGAAAGAGTTCTATGCAAATTTATACAGTTCTGAGGACCGTCCACCAAAGCAGTCCAGAGTCAGAGGTCATTTGGTGAAGATTGATGCTAATAGTCTCAACACATTCCTAGAGACACCTGTGGTATTAACTGAGGGAGAGACTCTACCCGCATACTCCAGATACTGCAGGTTGCCTGCAGACTTCAGAGAGGTAGAGGCTGCCTTATGCATACCTGGCCGAGGGTTCATCTTGAACTCTGAGGGTCATCCTGGGAAGATTCTCAAGAAGGATTTGACTACACTAGCTCAAGTGTGGAGTGTCCTCTCATACTCCAACTTGGCCCCCACATCACATACCTATGATTTGACAATGGACAGAGCTAGGCTGATCTTTGGCCTAGACTCTCACTTGGATATGAACATAGGAGCGCTAATTTCTGGCCAGATGACTTCTATAGCCCAGTCTAACACCTCTAGACTCGGGTTCCCTACTCTGATCACCGCATTATGTAGGGCCAGAGGGGTTGTCTCTGACAGCCTTACTTTTGAGCACCTGAGCCCGGTCATTAACCTGGCCTACATTAGAAAGAACTGTTGGAAGCCCGAGGATCTAACAGTCTTTATCCGAGGGGCTAGGAGGGCGAGGGCAAGGCCAACTGAGCTTCCTTCTACTTGTGCCGCTCCTACTCCAGCAGCCCCTTTTGTCCTAGTTCAGACAAATTTTCAGTGTTTTGATGCTATGCTTAAGAGCATTCATTAGAGACAGATCATTTTATTGCAAAGTTTACAGATGGTGGCACCTCCAAACTCTATGATCGAGGCCGTACTCGAATCAAATAAACATTAGAATGCAGTAACTAGGAAGTGATCCTAGGTCATTTCCCAACGAGCAATGACTAACCAAATGTTCATAATATGCTTCGTTATAACAGTAACAATTGGGGGGGTGTGTGTGTTTGTTTTGTGAATTTAAGAACGAGCAGATTGGAATACGAAATTAATAATATTAAAAACGTGTTGTTTCCTCTGATTCAGAAGCCATTCTCTTATCCAAGGTTATGAGGATTTCACCCCTGGCAGTTAACCACTTAATCCAACTCTAATTTAATTTACTAAGCGAAAATCAAATTAGGGTTGTCAATATGTGATTAAGCAACATATACACCAATTAACCCCTTGTTCATTAAGAAAGAACGTAATTTAAGCACATAGGCAATTAATCGAACACAAAGCGTGCACAGATTAACAGAACGCATGTGGGTTAATTGGTGAAGGGAAAACCGATAGGAGAGCAACATTAAAAACAAAACCTCAAAGAGAGTTACGCTTCATCCTCAGAGGGAAACAACACTCGAAATTTAGCCTTCCATAAGTTCAACAAAAGCAGAGAACGTAAATGAAGCTAAAGGCATAAAAATGTAAATGAAGCTAAAGGCAGAAAACGTAAATGAAACTAAAGGCAGAAGAAGAAATAAAAACAAAATTGCAATTAGAAGCAGAAAGTGGAAAATGCATTCACGTGAACAGTAATACAAAGCTTAAAAACATAAAACCCTAAAACTCATGTTCTGAATAATGAAAAACCCCCTTACACGAATCCCAAGGCTGCTATTTATAAGGGTCACTCAAAGTCACTGGGCCCTATTACATTATTCTGGCCCAAAATGAAATAAACATTGAACAACATAAAATAAAATTGCAATCTCCTAATCAGAAATTAACTAAGGTAAACGTTGCTTTATTTGCCCTCTTTAAGTCCACGACCAAAATCCGGATTAAGCTCAATGCTTCATTAATTCCTGAAATTAGATTAAAAACATCAAATTAGCTGAATGAGCCCAAATAATAAAATTGCCTAATTAATTTGACAATTAAGACTAATCAATAATTAAAATGGTGCAAAAAGGTTTAAGAAATAGGAGAAAATAATGGCAAATCAAAATCCCCCATACTTAGCCTTTTGCACTCCTGGGCAAAATGAAACAAAGAACAAAATCCAAGGATATCAAAGGGAGACAAACAAAAACATTTACATATTTCTCAATGAACATCAAGGAATGGGTAACATCTAACATTAAGAGATCCAAAGAGTCAAGACATTCGTGAAAATCATCCAAGCAACCCAATCATGGCAAAATAGTTAATCAGCTCAAGAATGAAAAGTGATAAAGCCTCACAAGATATACACTCTATCTCTCAAGTATCTAGGCTACTATTTACCCTCAAAGCACCCATGAAAACCAACACCACATAAACTTGGCAAGATTCTAAAATTGACAATCAACCCATAAACACAAGCACATGAGGATCAAAAGGTCTTTTAAGGTTGTAGTGGGGCCAAGGACAAGGTAGGGAAAATTATGGAATAAGTAGCTAAATCCCAAAGGAATAGAGGAGCAATGGGGAATAAGTGTGTCGCAACCTACCCTTCGGCGGGAGGGCGACGCGTGACTCGCGGGATGCGTGTTCCACGAAAGGAATACGCGCGGAGTCGCCACCAACGTTTATTTGAGGAAAACGTCGGAAAAACCGGAAAAGAAGCGATCTACGAACTTTTAAGTGAAAGGTTCGGGAGTTGTATTTACGCACGGGGAAGGTATTAGCACCCCACACGTCCGTCCCAAGGGACGGCAGCCTTTAATCGAATGTGCAAACATGACTTTGATTTTTACGTTCCCTTTTATGTCCTTATATCCTTTATACCCTTTTTATATTTTTCTCTTTTTTGTGGTCGACAAGGGTGTTTCCCTTTGCTCCTACGTATTCCTCAATTTGTGATGAGGAAATCAGACCTACGTAGTTCTTTCGGAACAAAGTGTTTGGTTAAGTTGTTTTTTGTCTTTTTTTGCAAAATATGTTTTTATTGAACAAAAGGTCATTTAAGGTGTTGAACCATTAAACGGTCTTTTGATTTTGAAAGGGGAGAAACGTTAAGGCTTTGGACCATTAACGATCTCTTGTTTTTGAAAGGAGAGAAACGTTAAGGCATTGGACCATTAACGATCTCTTGTTTTTGAAAGGAGAGAAATGTTAAGGCATTGGACCATTAATGATCTCTTGGGGTGGTCGACAAAAGCGGGGCTTTTGCTCCTACGTATCCTCAATGAGGAACTCAGACCTACGTAGTTCTTTCTTATCAAGTGATTCTTTTTTACTTAAGTGGTGGTCATTTTAAGGCGTTGGACCTTAAAAATGATCCATTTTACTTAGTGAGAAATTGAAATGACAAACTTCAAAAGCCTATTTTTGTGGACGAGCTTGACTAGGCGAGTTGATTTTAGCCTTAGTTTCACTTTAGTTATTAATCAATTCGATTAAGAATGAGAAATCCCAAAGAGAAAAAATGTCCGATTGATTTTTCGCTTTATTTTACTAAAAGATGTTTTTTTGATTATTATATTATTTTTTACCTCTTTTTGATTTCCAACGTGGTTACGGCACGACCGAACGGTCGGAATTCATTTTAACCGAAGTTAACGGATAATACAATTCAAACGTTCGGTGGAAATTGATTTTATTTTTAAGTTAAGTGAGAAATGACTTAAGTAAAATGGCTTAAGCACGTCAACAGGGGGTATAAAAAGTAAACAAAACGAGAATAAAAATGCACGAAACACAATGTGGACCACCATGGGTGCATAGAATGAATCGAAAAGCTTGGTTCGAGGTACTTACCCATTGAAGATCGAAGAACGATGAAGAACGAATGAAGAACGTCGAAGAACGGTTGAAACCTTTGCGAAATTCCTCACGGAAAACGTTACGGAAACGTTTCGGAAGCGCCTCGGCTTAGATTTTCTTCACGGAAACAATTTTTCCAAGCAAATTCGAAAGAGAGAGAAGTGCCAAAGGGGCTGAACCCTTTTCTTCTTCACTTCCTCCCCTATTTATAGCAAAATAGGGGAGGTGGTTGCCGCCCAGCTCGCCCAGGCGAGCTCAGCTCGCCCAGGCGAGCCAGGTTGCTTCCTCCAGAAGCAACAACCTTCTGGAGGAATATTCTGGAGGGCCCAAGTGGGCCTGGGTGCTATTTGCACCCCCATTTTTACTAAGTACACCCCCCTCTGCTTTTTTTGGTGATTCTTTTTTCGTAAATTTACGGAAACTTACGAATTTTGTAACGATACTCGTTTTCTTTCCGTAATGTTACGGAACCTTGCGGATTACATAATCATCCCTTTTTTGACTTACAGAATGTTACGGAACCTCACTTAATTATGCAACGATGCTTCCATTTGATTTCCAGTGTGTCACGGAAACTTACGAATTGTGCATCAATATTTTTTTGGTTTTTCGGCATGTCCTGGAATTTCACAAATTGCCTAATGATGGGTACCAAGCACCTCACAAGGACCAAAGAAAGGTCGCATGTCATCAAGCAAAGGTCCCCGGACGAAATTAGGGTATGACAGTTGCCCCTCTTTACTTGTCTTTTATTGGAGATAAAAGGAAAGTAAAGATAAGACACTAATTTCGTTCCTCTCGATTTGACGAGAGTCGCGGGTGACCATAAAATCTCCACATGCAAATGACTTGTTGCTCCCGGAATTTCACAAATTGCCTAATGATGGGTGCCAAGCACCTCACAAGGACCAACGAAAGGTCGCATGTCATCAAGCAAAGGTACCCGGACGAAAATTAGTGTATGACACTAATTTCGCTCCTCTCGGTTGATGAGAGTCGCGGGTGACCATGAAATTTCCGCATGTAAATGACTTGTTGTTCCCGGAGGAACAAAAGGTGCAGAAGACTATGTCAGCCTCTGCATGCTATCAAGCGTTCTGTCTTACAGATAGCAAAAGAATGTTTATACGGATAACCACTCGGGTATTTCCGCGTATCATCGGGCCCGCCGCCTCTGGATGATACAAGGGTGCAGAATGACCAAATTTGGTCTCTGCTTGTCATCGGGCCCGCCGCCTCTGGATGACAAAAGGGTGCGGATAACCGTAAGGTATCTCCGCGTATCATCGGGCCCGCCGCCTCTGGATGATACAAGGGTGCGGAATGACCAAATTTGGTCTCTGCTTGTCATCGGGCCCGCCGCCTCTGGATGACAAAAGGGTGCGGATAACCGTAAGGTATCTCCGCGTATCATCGGGCCTGCCGCCTCTGGATGATACAAGGGTGCAGAATGACCAAACTTGGTCTCTGCTTGTCATCGGGCCCGCCGCCTCTGGATGACAAAAGGGTGCGGATAACCGTAAGGTGTCTCCGCGTATCATCGGGTCCGCCGCCTCTGGATGATACAAGGGTGCAGAATGACCAAACTTGGTCTCTGCTTGTCATCGGGCCCGCCGCCTCTGGATGACAAAAGGGTGCGGATAACCGTAAGGTATCTCCGCGTATCATCGGGCCCGCCGCCTCTGGATGATACAAGGGTGCAGAATGACCAAACTTGGTCTCTGCTTCTCATCGGGCCCGCCGCCTCTGGATGACAAAAGGGTGCGGATAACCGTAAGGTATCTCCGCGTATCATCGGGCCCGCCGCCTCTGGATGATACAAGGGTGCAGAATGACCAAACTTGGTCTCTGCTTGTCATCGGGCCCGCCGCCTCTGGATGACAAAAGGGTGCGGATAACCGTAAGGTATCTCCGCGTATCATCGGGCCCGTCGCCTCTGGATGATACAAGGGTGCAGATTGACCAAACTTGGTCTCTGCTTGTCATCGGGCCCGCCGCCTCTGGATGACAAAAGGGTGCGGATAATCGTAAGGTATCTCCGCGTATCATCGGGCCCGCCGCCTCTGGATGATACAAGGGTGCAGAATGACCAAACTTGGTCTCTGCTTGTCATCGGGTCCGCCGCCTCTGGATGACAAAAGGGTGCGGATAACCGTAAGGTATCTCCGCGTATCATCGGGCCCGCCGCCTCTGGATGATACAAGGGTGCATGTCACATGACCTCAGGGTCAGTATGACAAAGATTATGGGGCGGCCGACAAAAGCAAGGCTCTTGCTCCTACGTATCCTCCAATGAGGAATTCAGACCTACGTAGTTCTTGATAACTTGTGAGACTTGAAAAGTCTCCATCGGGAAATGCTGACATCTCC
Source organism: Glycine soja (assembly GCF_004193775.1). Taxonomy (NCBI): domain Eukaryota; kingdom Viridiplantae; phylum Streptophyta; class Magnoliopsida; order Fabales; family Fabaceae; genus Glycine; species Glycine soja. Next base: position 4,792 of record NW_021143817.1, on the reverse strand, counting down.
GGAAAGGGCGCAGATGACCATATTGGTCTCTGCTCGTGAATCACACTTGGGGTCACTGAATGACGAGGTGCAGATAACCGTAAGGTGTCTCCGCGGGCTACCAGCTCTTGAGTCATGGCAACAAAAGGCGGTGTGGTCGACAAAAGCGAGGCTCTTGCTCCTACGTATCCTCCAATGAGGAACTCAGACCTACGTAGTTCTGGATAACTTGTGAGATTTGAAAAAGTCTCGGTGTTTTCTCCACTAAAATGCAAACATGCTTTAGCAAGGAGACAAATATTCCAACTGATTTAGAGCAGCATATGCTTTTTTGAGTGAAAAACAATGCGTCTACCGGGGAAGGAGAGTCTGCTGATGAAATCTCCCATAACCATAAATGAGATTTTGGATGTTAGCATTTCGTTTCTAAATGATCATTTAGAGGAAACACTGGGTTCGACAAAAATAGAAGAAATCCACTCAAAGTGTATCAATCTCGCACAGGTAAGTGTTTCATCCTAATTCCGAACCATAGATATGTCATGACTTGACTTTGCAAATTATTTCCTATCAAATCAAAATTACACGCGTGATCATGGATCAATAGGGCTTCCCTTGGGAATGGGTTCTTTTGGTGGTTTCTTCTTTCGGCTTTGTGTGTTTTTGGCTTTTGATTTTTCTGGCTTTTTCTTTTCTGTTTTTGTTTAGTGTGGGGTGAAAAAGTCGCTAGTGCACTGATTTTGGTTGGCAATTAAAGGGAGAAGACCATTTTAGGTCGTGGTTTCCTTTCCTTCTCTTTTTGTTCATTTGGTGACAATTCTGTATTGTTCAGATATTATCTGGTCAAAAGACCTTTCTGCACATTTCTTCTGGTTTCTTTGACCAGGAGCTTCCTTCTTTTTACTTTCTCCCATTCTTTGGTTGGGAATTTTCTTTCTTTTCTTTTTTCTTTCTCCCACTCTTTGATTGGAATTTCCTTTCTTTTCTTTTTTCTCTTTCTCTTGATTGGAAATTTCCTTTCCTTCCTTTTTTGCTTTCTCTTTGATTGGAAATTCCCTTTCCTTCTTTTTTTCTTTGCTTCCGAGGGTAAGGTTTATGGTGAGTCAGGATTTGGCTCAAGGCTTGTAGAATGGCTAGACATTGTACATGTCAGGGTTTGGTTTGGTTCAAGGATAAAAAGGGATGCCCCACATTATTTCCATGACACAAATGCAAAAATGATGATTTGGAAACTTTATGCAAAACTGGTCATGCATGCACCTATGCGGACACTCAAGTGTCAAATTTTTATGGTCATGTGATGCTAGGGCTCAGGATTCATTTCCTCTATTTTAGTCAACCCAACGTTTCCAAAATATGTTCTTTTATCAATTTGTGCATTCATCCGAGTCCATTTTGGGCGTCTGGGAAAATCTTCACAGCATTCACCCTTCAGGTGTATACACATTTTTTCAAAAACTAGTTATGATCAGTGAATTTTTCCAAAGAAAAGTTGGAAGTCATCTCTTTTCAAAAGCATGTTGGTTTTTCAGCTTGACAACTTATTTTTCTTTTTTCTCCTTCTTTTTTTATCATTATCATTTGTTTATTTCTTTTTCTTGTTTGTTTTTTTTTCTTCTTCTTTTTTTCTTCATGAGGTATTTTGCTACCTAAACATGTGCATATTTTTGTGAGGTATTTTTGCTATATACATGCATATCCAAGGTATCTTGCCACCTAAACATACATATATATGTTTTGTGAGGTATTTTTTTGTTACATACATGCATATCTAAGGTATCTTTCTACCTAAACATACATATATATTTTGTGAAGTGTTTTTTTTGTTTACATACATGCATATCTAAGGTATTTTCACTACCTAAACATACATATATATATTTTGTGAGGTATGACTACCTTCCGAGCTTGCGCTTGTTTTATTTAAATCCCCAGGATCATGAGCAACTAGGTGCATCCTACTATAAAAAGTGATCAAATAACAAGCATAGATTCAAAAGGTACTAGGTTGCCTCCTAGTAGCGCTTCTTTAACGTCTTTAGCTGGACGCCTTATGACTTGTCGGTCACTGACCTAGTACTTTGCTTACCTTTGGCTTTGGACTTGGTCGCTTATTGGTCGGCCATGGGTTGTAAGCAACGCTCTAACCTTTTTGTGGATGAGCTGAGGTGAACTCTACAGGTGATGGCGGTGCGTCTGTTGCCCGCTGCCGGCCATCCCCAGGCTGCTGTGGTGTTTCGCCCTGCGCCTTCCTGGAGACGCAGTACTTCTTAATGAAAGCTCGATTAGTAGGGGGCCTCATGCCCTTGTTGGAGGTGACAGGTACTCTGTAGAACTGACAGAGACCCGTAATTAGAGCTTGACAACTCCAAGACCCTGTTGGACTTCTTCGGGTTCACTGGGTGTCTTGCAGGCGCGATCCCTGCAAACAATAGATGAAATTAGAAATCAGTTGGGGGAGGTGCATACTTATCTATGATGACGTGACCTTGCCGGGGGGGTACGGGCACCCTGTAGGATTGATAGAGGCCCGTAACCAGAGCTGGAAACCCCAGGGCCCTGTTGGACTTTTCCGGGTCCACTGGGTGTCTTGTGGGTGCGATCCCTGCAAACAATAGATGGTATCAGAAATCAGTTGAACCATATGCATACTTACCCATGTCGGGACGACACAGACCAACTGATACTTTTGCAGGGGGAGATTGGCATTGTGGTCGCTGGGCAGAATATTGCTAAGTAGCAATGTCATCTATATCTATGTAAGAGTGGTCATGTTGGTGCGCATGATCCACACTCGTCTCTTTGCAGCGGCACGGGTGAAATCTTACCCCGGTATGCATAGTAGCAGTGTAATAGCCTCCCTCTCTGGTTGTGCTCGCACAGTTGGCCCTCCTCCAATATCAGGGGGTGGCCCAAGAATCATTAAAAGGAAACTACTGGCCCCTTAACCGGGAGTGCAAGTCTCGGTTAAGCATATAAGGGCAGAGGACCTTAAATTCTCTTAAGGTGTGGATGTGGAGCACACTGAAAATGAGGACACGTAGCCCTCTAAAGGTGAGGGCGTGCAGCCCTTTCAAGGCGAGGATGTGTAGTCCTTTGGAGGTGAGGGCGTGCAGCCCTCTGATGGCGAGGACGTGTAATCCTCTCAAGGTGAGGGCGTGCAGCCCTCTGTTGGCGAGGACGTGTAGTCCTCTCAAGGTGAGGGCTTGTAGCCCTCTGAAGGTGAGGACATGCAGTCCTCTGATGGCGAGGGCGTGTAGCCCTCCGAAGGTTAGGGCGTGTAGCCCTACGAAGGTGAGGACATGCAGTCCTTTGATGGCGAGGGCGTGTAGCCCTATGAAGGTTAGGACATGCAGTCCTCTGGAGGTGAGGGCATGCAACCCTCTGATGGTGAGGACGTGTAGTCCTCTCAACGGTGAGGGTAACTAGTACCCAAGGTGAGGGCGTGTAGCCCTCTCAAGGCGAGGACATGTAGTCCTCTAGAGGTGAGGGCGTGCAACCCTCTGATGGTGAGGACGTGTAGTCCTCTCAAGGCGAGGACGTGTAGTCCTCTAAAGGTGAGGACGTGTAGTCCTCTGAAGGTGAGGGCGACTAGTACCCAAGGTGAGGGCGTGTAGCCCTCTCAAGGCGAGGACGTATAGTCCTCTGGAGGTGAGGGCGTGCAGCCCTCTGGTGGTGAGGACGTGTAGTCCTCTGACGGTGAGGGTAACTAGTACCAGGTGAGGGCGTGTAGCCCTCTCAAGGCGAGGACATGTAGTCCTCTCAAGGCGAGGACGTGTAGTCCTCTAACGGTGATGGTAACTAGTACCCAGGTGAGGACGTGTAGCCCTCTCAAGGCGAGGACGTATAGTCCTCTGGAGGTGAAGGCGTGCAGCCCTCTGATGGTGAGGACGTGTAGTCCTCTCAAGGCGAGGACGTATAGTCCTCTGGAGACGAGGGTACTAGTACCCAAGGGTCCATCCTTATGAGAAAGCAAGGGATCGACTCATCGAGAGAGCCGATCATCCTAAATTCAAAAGATTTGGACATTAGATGTAGGGATCTATGTAGTCAACATGATTTTTAGGGATGCAGATGCATGCAACCTTTGTTTGAAATTTGGTAAATGCGGACTTCATATGAAATAATGCAATGAAATGGAAGTTTGTACAATGCTCATGTCATTCTTTCCTTGTTTTGTGATTTTGATTTTGTTTAATTTTTTTGGAAAACACAGATGACTGTCCTTTTGAAGAGGTGATAATTCATGCAACCTTATCCTATTTTGCAAATCTCTCCGGGAACCCCCTCAAAGTGTATGTTCTGTTTGATTTAGTCACTTGACCCATTTTGGAGTGATGGCGATAGAGCTGTTTGACGTTTAATCATCTATTGAAATCCTAGGGTTTGTCCCCCTTTTTTTTGTTTAAACATCGACGGGTGAGAACTTTTGGTCTGCCCCTATGTTCACTGAGGCTCATGCACGATGCCCCTCATTGCCCAGTGTAAGGCTTTGAGGTACCATTGTATCTTCGTCATGACCTTGTAGCTGGGAACTTATTGGGTGAAAACTTCTAATCGCCCCAGGTTCGCTTGAGGTTTTTGCATGGTGCTTTCGTTGCCCAGTGTAGGGCTTAGAGGTACCAATTGTTGTCTTGTTTTCACGACCTCGTAGTGAGGAAGAATGAAAGAAGCAGTTGATTCTTGCAAGAAGAATTTTCCAAGGACGAGAAATAATTGAAGGATCTTTTCAGTTGATGGATTAAGTCAAATGACTCCTATGTAGAAGCAAGATGTTTGATGTCTTGATGATGCTAAAGGATCAAGTGCTTCT